>NC_052148.1:112687754-112890286 GCF_902713615.1 Scyliorhinus canicula | reverse complement strand
GGAGTGAGGTAGCAGTGTCGGGGGGGTGGTGAGCAGTGTCGGGGGTGGGGTGAGCAGTGTCGGGGGTGAGGTGAGCAGTGTCGGGGGGGGGGGTGAGCAGTGTTGGGGGTGGGGTGAGCAGTGTCGGGGGGGGTGAGCAGTGTCGGTGGTGAGGTGAGCAGTGTCGGGGGGGGGGGTGAGCAGTGTCGGGGGGGTGAGCAGTGTCGGGGGGGGGGTGAGCAGTGTCAGGGGGAGATACTGCTCGGCTTCCCTTTGTAGCCCGTTATGTTGTTTACACCTCGCCACAACCGCCGAGAGTCTGTAACGCTAGTCTGTGACTCTAGCTTGGTCTGATATTCTCTCTTGGTATCTCGGATGGCTTTGTGGAGTTCGCACCTGGAATTCTTGAATAGGTCAAGGTCGCCTGACTTGAATGCCTCAGATCTGTCCTTCAGTAGGGAGTCAATCTCGCGGTTGAGCCATGGTTTCCAGTTGGAGAACGTACGTACTGCTTTCTTTGGCACGCAGTCGTCCACACATTTGCTGATGAAGTCTGTGACAGTGGTGGCATAATCATTTAAGTTGGTTGCTGAGTTCCTAAATATGAACCAGTCCACTGTATCCAAGCAGACACGTAGGAGCTCTTCTGTTTCCTCGGACCAGCACTGCACGATCATCTTCGCTGGATTCTCCTGCTTGAGTTTCTGCTTGTAAGCCGGGAGAAGGAGCACAGTCTTATGGTCTGATTTCGCAAAGTGCAGTCGGGGAAAGGAACGGTAGGCGCCCTTGATTTTTGAGTAGCAGTGGTCAAAAGTGTTGTCACACCTGGTGGGACAGGAGATGTGTTGGTGTAATTTTGGCCATACACTCTTGAGGTTGGCCTTGTTGAAGTCCCCAGCCACAATGAACAAGGCCTCCGGGTGTTTAGTTTCGTAGTTATTTATAACTGTGTATAGTTCGTCCAGCGCCTTCTTCACTTCTTTCTGGGGTGGGACGTAGACACCTGTGATAATGGTTGAAGTGAACTCACGTGCAAGATAGTATGGGTGGCACTTCACGGTCAAACGTTGGGGTCTGGTCCAGGATCTTAAGACAAACACACCTTGCTGCCACACACATCCCTTTCTCTCCATCCGCCTGCTCAAATCACCATCTCAACAAGCAGCAACACTCATCATTATCCTATTGCCCTCTCAGCCCATCCCCCACATCAGCCTCCTCCAATTTTACCCATCATCCTCGGCAATCAGCTCACTTTGCATATTCCAACTGACCGCCATTTTCTCACTGCAGGAGGAGTGAGGCCAACAGCTCCAGGAAGAGGAAGAGAACTGGAGGTAGAGTTACAGCCAGGCCCACGCTGCCCTTGATCAGGGAGGGAGCCCTGTGAATGGCAGAAACTGGCCTCTGCTGATGAAGAGGTGATGTTGGTGCAGAGACATAATGACCACTGGCAAAGACCTCTCCCCCTTCTCACCGGCAATGACCCCCCTCCCCCATTCACCGTCATCAGATTCCCTCCCAAGTGAGCGACTCCCCCCAGGTTGGGGTTGAACATTTGGTGTAGGCTTCTCCCGCTGCCAGATAAATCCCGAAGGCTGTGAGATAAGGACCCTAAGTGAAAAAACCCTGCTACTGGAAATAGTGTGGTGCGGGCAGGGATGGCTATCAGTTGGATTTAACGTGTTGCCTCCACCTTCAAAAGTACCTGTGGGGGAGTGTAAAATCCAGACCTCAGTGTGACATGTCCACTGTTGGCAAAAGGAGATTCCATGTTCAACAAAGGTTCTTAATCTCATTTTAAACTGCCAGAATGTAGGGGGAGATGGTTTCATCATGATAATTATCATGATAATAATATACAGACAGGCACAGACAGGCAGCTAATGAACACAGAAAACAGGACATGACTAACGAGTAGGCAGGACACTCAGGGGTGGTACCTCACTATAAAAGGCACGAAGCACTCGCACTCCATTTCTTTCCACTGATGAACATCTACAGAGTGAGTCAGGGTGTATGTACAGTATCACACCTCCAGCATGTGGCTAAGAGCTAGTCTGGTTCAGTCAGACAGAGTAACCACACTTAGGTTAGCAGAGAGTCGAACTCAGAGAGAACTGTGTTAACTGTGCTACTCGTTCAATAAATCAGATTGAACTAACTTCAAGGTCGGGAGTATCTTTTGGTTAAAGCTGCAGCCAATTGCAGCCTGTGTTATCCCAGAGTACATAACACATCAGAAGTAACTTCAGCGCAATAGTCTATGGCATTTTACTCAAGGCACCTCATTACTGGTGATCTCAAGAGCAAATCCAAACTTGGAGCAGTTGAGAGTTTAATGCAAGAGAGGAAGAGCTTGTCAGTGGATTCAAACTGGTCAAAGTCTGTGCTTTGATTTACTGATACTCCCCCTTGATTTTCTGCTGTGGGCAGTGAGGCAGTATTGAGAGGCTGAGACATACTGCTGATACAGGTGTGGTTCCAGCAGCCCAGGAGGTCAGCATTGGGAGCACTGCACCATACTGCTGATACAGGTGTGGTTCCAGCAGCCCAGGAGGTCAGCATTGGGAGCACTGCACCATACTGCTGTTACAGGTGTGGTTCCAGCAGCCCAGGAGGTCAGCATTGGGAGCACTGAACCATACTGCTGATACAGGTGTGGTTCCAGCAGCCCAGGAGGTCAGCATTGGGAGCACTGCACCATACTGCTGATACAGGTGTGGTTCCAGCAGCCCAGGAGGTCAGCATTGGGAGCACTGCACCATACTGCTGATACAGGTGTGGTTCCAGCAGCCCAGGAGGTCAGCATTGGGAGCACTGCACCATACTGCTGATACAGGTGTGGTTCCAGCAGCCCAGGAGGTCAGCATTGGGAGCACTGCACCATACTGCTGGCTTCAGCAAGCAAATTAATGACCGAAACAGGTCAGGAAAGGTGGGTGTTGTTACACATTTAACACTATAATGTTGTAAATTTGACACTCTCCCTCCCACCACCTCCCTTCCTGTGACCTCCTGCCACCCTCTCTCACCACCCTTGTCAAGCCTACTCCATCACATCGCTTCTCACAGCCACTTATTAGAGAAACACAGCCGTCCTTCTCTTTCAAAACACTCCCTCATATTCTCATCTGTCCGTGCACCATTGCCCCTCACCCTTATCCTTGTGTTATTTCCTTCCTCTACCTGCATTGGTTGTACATACGCCACCACAGTCACTCTGAACATGTCCGTACTTTCATCTTGTTGCAGGGACAGAACTGGAGGTGAGCTTCAACAGATCAAACAGATGAGAGCCACAGAGGTGGAAGGTAACTGGCATCTTGTGTCTTTGGCTCGATGGGGACCTCACAGTCCCCTGGTTCAGTAGCACCATGACTGTGACATTTGACTACCAATAGTGCGTGAAACCATATTTTACAACTGCACTCTTAACATCGCATATGCCTATTGGAGTAAGATATAATTGTGCCCATCAGATATTTTGAAACATAATTTGAGAGAACGTTTGGCACATTTAAAAAACAGTTCAAGGGCAGGATGTGGCGGAGTGGTAAGCACTGGGACTTCGGCGCTGAGGACCAGGGTTCGAATCCCGGCCCTGGGTCACTGTCTGTGTGGAGTTTGCACATTGTCCCCGTGTCTGCGTGGGTTTCACCCCCACAACCTAAAGGTGTGCAGGTTGCCCCTTAATTGGGAAAATAAAAGAATTGGGTACTCTAAATTAATTTTAAAAACAGTTCAGATGCCAGGATACCCTGATACTCCCCTTGTGTCCTGTCCAGGGTTTGTTAGTTGTTTATGGCAGCGTGTGTGACTGAGTCTATATTTAATGTTATTGGGTAGAAAATCAGCTAACCTCAGCATCGCTGAGGTAGAAGAGCAGCTTTTATGTTAAAAAGCCAGGAAAATTAGTCTTTAATTAAGTACAGGAACTAAAATTATTTTTAGCAATCTGGAAACATGGAAACATAATCAGCAGCCCAACTGGGATTTTTGTCCTGATTGACTATTGTGGCGGTATCCACCTATATTAAAAGCTGATCAGAACTGATGCTATATTCAATCATGTATTTAACCCTATATTAAAAACTGATGATTGATGAGTCCATTATCAATGTAAACCATTACTTATCGCAATAATGTTTTTTTTAATATGTATTATCTTTGTAAGAGTCCCGATGCAGTGAACTCATTAAGTCCAGTGGCCTTGCCACAAAGGGAGGTTATTGCTTGGCAAGAGACCCTGCCAAGAAGGGAGGCTGGTGTTTTTCTGGAGATAGCTACTAGAGGTATCAACCTCGTATCTTTAGAAACAGGTGCCCTGATAGGCCTCCCTGAAATTAAGGCCTTGCCAACCAAGAGAGAGTCTGTTCTTTGTCTCAAAATAACTGTGGGGAGTTAACTTGTTTTTCAGAAAAAGGGGCTATGCTATACTCCCCTCGAACTCCCTTGCTTTCCCTGAGTGTAAAAACAATATAACTATTCAAGCAAAAGCTGCGAAAGTTAGAGTTTCGTGGAGAGCTGTTTAGGATATTACTGGGTGTTTAAACTGCTATCTCGACTCGTTGAACTCTGCTCTTGAGTATCGAGCTCCGAGAACTACGAGTCATTGTAAGTATAAAATGTTAGTAGTTTAAGCAATTATGTAGTTAAGAAGGTCACAGGCTAACTCAGCACGTATCCTGTATCTGTCAAACTGTATCATTTATCAAAACACTTGTATTACACTTTTTTCTTTAAATAAATTGCGTATATATTTTACCAGGCAGATCCGTGTCTATTTTAATAAATAAGAGTGGCATTTAACTAAGACTCATCATATTCTCACCCTTTGAGGCTATCTGAAGGGTCACTTGCCCATGCCCATGCCGAGCTCTCAGGAATTAGAAATATTTAGTCGACGTTAAGGATAAGATAGCCATCTAAGTCATAGTCTAACCTGTACACTGAAGGTAGTGAACGCAAGGCACATTGTGTATACTATAAGTAGAACTCCCATATAGCGAGTCTTACTTTAGATATTCACAAGACCTTGTCTGGTAGCTTACAACCTCGAATGCTCAGGAAGATCTTAGACAAATACTCCTCAACTGTCACACTATCCTTTACCATGCAACTGTCTCTGTGCTCTGCCTGCAGCAGGGGGAGGGTGTTTCAAGCAGCATTGTGCAGAAACCATGTGATTAAGCCAGCCTGATCTTTTTGAAGGCATATGGTTCCTTTTAAAGGGAGTCAGCACTGAATAGTAGTGGTAGAATTGAAACAATGGAAAATTGAACATCAGGGCAGAGAGAGGGTTCCAAAATGAATCATGTGACACTATAGGTCATCATGGTGGAGCTAGGCAGAAGGGTCACTCTGGTTCTGATCCTCAGGAAGGAGTGGGAGCTCGTAGCCACCAAGATCATTGTCCTGAAACTAGCCACAAGGACCTGAGGCGGAATTCTCAATCCAGCCCTTGCCGTGCCCCGAATTCTCTGCCCCCCGAGATTCGGCGGGGACGGGAATCGCGCCGCGCCAGTCGGCGGGCCCCCCGTGCCGGTCGGTGGGCCCCCTGTGGCGATTCTCCGTCCCGCAATGGGCCGAAGTCCAGCCGCTGACAGGCCTCTCCCGTCGCCGTGGTTTAAACCACCTACCTGACCGGCGGGAATGGCGGCGCGGGCGGGCTCCGGGGTCCTGGTGGGGGGGGGGGGGGGGGGGCACAGGGCGATCCCCCAGGGTGGCCTGGCCCGCGATCGGGGCCCACCGATCGGCGGGTGGGCCTATGCCATTGAAGCACTCTTTTTCTTCCGCCCCCGCCATGGCCTTCAGCATGGCAGAGGCAGAAGAGACCCCCTCCCCTGTGCATGCGGCGGTATGACGTCAGCAGCCGCTGACGCTCCGGCGCATGCTCGGACTTATGCCGGCCGGTGAAGTCCTTTTGGCCCCCGCTGGCGTGGCGTCAAAGGCCGTTCATGCCAGCCGGCGGAGTGAGAACCACTCCGGCGTGGGCCTAGACCCTCAATGTGAGGGCTTAGCCCCTAAAGGTGTGGTGAATTCCCCACCTTTGGGGCAGCCCGACGCCGGAGTGGTTCACACTACTCCGACATGCCAGGAACGCCCGCCCCGCCGGGTAGGGGAGAATCCAGACCCTGGCAGCAGTGCCAAAAGAAGTCGAATGAACTCATATAGGGGGTGTAGGTCACTGAGCCTCCTGCTCACCACACCACCAATCTCTAATGTTGTTCAATGCACAACACCCCCAGAACTCACCAAGCAGCACACCCTCGTACTCAGGATCCAGATACACACTGTCCCGCCCTCACACACCTACAATTGCTGACAGCCTCACATCCACCTCTTGCTGTTTCCACATATCTCCACTTATTCAGCTATGACAGTCACATCACCAAAGCACAGTTTTGCAAGTAATTAGGGAAGCAAATGGAACATTATTGTTTATTGTGGGCGGCACGGTAGCACCGTGGTTAGCACTGTTGCTTCACAGCGCCAGGTTCTCAGGTTCGATTCCCGGCTTGGGTCACTGTCTGTGCGGAATCTGCACGTTCTCCCCATTTCTGCGTGGGTTTCCTCCGTGTGCTCCGGTTTCCTCCCACAAGTCCCGAATGACGTGCTGTAAAGTAATTTGGACATTCTGCATTCTCCCTCAGTGTACCCGAACAGGTGCCGTGCCGGAATGTGGCGACTGAGGGATTTTCACTGTAACTTCATTGCAGTGTTAATGTAAGCTGACTTGTGACAATAATAATAAAGATTAAGATTAAGAAGAAAAAGATTATTGCTCGGGGAATTCAATACTAAAATAGAGAGGCTATTGTGGGGAAATATTAAAACCAAGTTTTGAAAATTTTGAAGCTGTGGGAAAATATACTTGGGGAACACATCGGCTTTTCAGAATCCAGACACAAATGTAACAATGTGACACAATGTAATCACAGCCAGTAAGTTAGATACAAGTGTGAGTGCTGATATGGAGCGTCAATCAGATGTCACAATTCGGAACTTGTAAGCCAATATGGTGCACGTGGTGCTTTCTCTCTTCTTTGTTCTCTTTCCATTATTCTCTTTCTTTTGCCCTACTGCTCTTTTTGTTCCTTTTGTTTATATTTGAAAGTATACTAACCAAGTTTTGCAATAAACTCAATCTCAAACTACCACCAGATCGTGACTCTTATTAGAGAATAAGAGATCTCGCATTATGCTTCAGTTATACAGAGCAATAGTGAGACCACATTTGAGTACTGTGTGCAGCATTGGTCTCCTTATTTAAGGAAGGATCGAAATGCATCAGAGGCAGTTCAAAGAATTTTTAACAGACTAATACCTGGAATAGGTGTGTTATCTTCTGTGGAGAGGCTGGACAGACTAGGCTTGTCGCCACTGGAGTTTAGAAGGAACAACTTGATTGCAAGGGACAACTTGATTGAAACATATGAGATCCTGAGGGATCTTGATAGGGTGGATGTGGAGAGAATGTTTCCTCTTGAGGGAGAATCTCGAACTAGGGGTCAATGTTTAAAAATAAGGGGTGGCCCGTTTAAGGCAGAGTTCAGCAAAAAGTATTTTCTCTCAGAAGCTTGTGAGTATTTGGAACTCTCTCCCTCAAAAGGCAATGGAAGCACCTGGAATATTTTAAAGCCAGAGCTAGATAGCTTCTTGATAAATAAGGGGGTGAGATTACAATCAGATCAGCCATGAATGTATTGAAGGCAAAGCAGGTCTGCGGAGCTGACTCCTGGTCCAAGTGCATATGTTCATATGAATGCAGTTCAACACAATCACTGACATCCTGCCCCCTCTCTTGCGGGATGCGGTGACAGACAATGTAAGGGAGAAGAGCAGAACAGACACGGGGCAAGAATTCCTGCATCTGCTTAGCCCTGTGGGGAATGTGGCTCTCAGCATCATGGGGTCTGCATCAACAATGATGATGTGCTCCTGCCTTATCCCCATTTTGAACTTCCGGCTCATTCTCATCCTGCTAACTTGAAGTGGATTATCTAGGACCAGAGAATTCCGCTGCCCGCGAATGGCTGGAGAATTCCCGCCTCAGTGTAAGGAGTCAGCCACTTCGGACTGATCGGATGAAGAGAGATTTCTTCACCCTCAGAGGGCTGTAAATGTTTGGAATTGTCCAGCCTTCAGGACATGTATACTCATGGATTGAGTATATTGAAGTAGATTGATAAGAATTTAAACACAAAAGGAATCAAGGGGAAAGGGTGGTTAAGTGAAGTTAAATTGGAAAGTCATCCATGATTTTATTAAATGGAGAAGAATCAAGGGGCCATATGGACTCCCTCTGTTCATATTTCTTAAGTTCTTATGGAACTGTTTCCTGATGCAATGGATAAACAATGCCAGTGTAAATGGATACTTTGATGAATATTTCTTCCTTCATTTGAAATGTTATGCTTTTATGCAGTTGTCGAGGTTGGAAGAGATACTGGCACATTAAGGTACAGCTCATAACCATGTTCATGTAGAATCAAAATGTTCCCAGATGTACATAGTATATTAAAATAGATGACCCCATGGACATTAAAATAACCTATTGTCTCGTATAACATTCCACAAAGCAAGGCAACAGCAGACATTTGTTTTTGCAATAACTTTGTCAAGGCCAATCTTCCAGCACCAAACTCTTTTATTAAAGTAAGCAAAAAGGCCGCTTGCTGCTGCAGCTTACAGCACACAAGTCCAAAGCCCAGGACCCAAGAGATACTGGTCCAGGTTGCAGCAGCGACTTTTAAGCTCCCATTGTACATTTCCTATTTGGTGAGCTACCACCCGCTTAGCGGGAGGGTCATATTATACAAAGCCCACTGGGGGATCTATTGATGATCCCCTGTGTTCATCGTGGCTACCAGAACAGTTTTGATTTCAGGAAACATAGAAAATAGGAGCAGGAGGAGGCCATTCGGCCCTTTGAGCCTGCTCTGCCATTCATTATGTTCATGGTTGGTCATTCAACCCTGTAATCTATTCCTGCTTTCTCCCCCATATACTTTGATCCCTTTAGCCCCAAATGCTCTATCTAACTACTCCTTGAAAACGTACAGGCTGGAATTCTCTGGCCGTTCGCTGCCGGTGTAACTCTCTGGTCCCACAGGCAGCGCATCCCTGCTGGGATGGCTTCAATGGGAAATCCCATTGATAGCGGCAGGAGGCAGAAAATCCCGCCACCAGTGAATGGCGAAAAACATGCAACTGGGAAGGCGGAGAATCCTGCCCACAATGTTTTGGCCTTAACTGCTTTCTGTAGAGTAGATTTTATCAGGCTCACCACATTCTGGGTGAAGAAATTTCTCCTCATCACAGTCCTAACTGGTTTTCCCCGTATCCTTAGATTGTGACTCCTTGTTCATAGAATCATCGAATCCCTACAGTGCAGAAGCAGGCTGTTCAGCCCCTCTGAAAGATTGCCCTGCCTAGGTCCACTGCACCACCCTAACCCCGTGACCCCACATAAGGGGCATTTTAGCATGGTCAATCCATCTAACTGGTAAGGCTTTGGACTGTGGGAGGAAACCGAAGCACCCAAAGGAAACCCATGCAGACATGGGGAGAAAGTGTAAACTCCACACAGTCACCAAAGTTCGTAATTGAACCCGGATCCCTGGTGCTGTGAGGCAGCAGTGCTAACCACTGAGCCATCTTGCCACCCCTCCCCTACCATCAGGGACATCCTTCCCCCATCTATCCTGGAAAGTACTGTTAGAATCTGAAAGGTTTCTATGAGATACCCCCATTCTTCTAAACTCCAGCGACTATACTTCTAACCTATTTAATCGCTCCTCACACGTCCGTCCCGCCATCCCATAAATCAGTCTGGGGAACCTTCTCTGCACTCCCTCCATAGCAAGAGCATCTCTCCTCAGTTAAGGGGAACAAAACTGCACGCAATATGCCAGGTGTGGTTTGACCAAAGCCCAGTATATCTGCAGCAAGACATCTCTGCTCCTGTACACGAATCCTCTTGCTATGAAGGTCAACGCACGATTTGCCTTCTTTACCACTTGCTGCACCTACATGCTTACTTTCAAAAACTGGTGTACGAGGATACTGAGGTCTCATTGCGCATCCCCCTCTCTCAATCTAGAGCCATTCAGATTATAATCTGCCTTCCTGTTTTTGCTACCAAAGTGGATAACCTCATATTTATCCAAGTCACACTGCGTATGCTATTCATTTTCCCACTCAGCCAACTTATCCAAATCAGACTGAAGCATCTCTGCATCCTCCTCACAGCTCACCCTCCCACCCAGCTTTGTGTGATCTGAAGAATAGTTGACAGTAGTTGTTGATTGCTGATAGTTTTGTGTCAGAACACCAGTTGGAGCATATAGGTACAAAACTGTCAAGAATTACAAAAGCTTAAAACAAGCTAAAGGGAAAATAAAACATTCAGCTTCAACTCTGCTCAATTGGTTTTCTATGGCAAGTATGAATGGATTTCAATTTAATAATGAGTATTGAAATGATGATAAATTGGAGAATACAAGGTTATGACTATCAGTGAATTCTGTTGGTAGAAACTCCATGGCAGAACTGTGAAAGGACCAAGAGATTGTGATGGTGTTGGGAGAATTAGACACCGTGTGATTAACAAGGCCAACATTTCTGGCTTCTGATTACATAAGTCAGCAGTTGTATCAGTGGATCAGCAAAGGCTTAATTTGCATTTCATTTAATCTTCAATATTTGAGTTGTTCGTTTCAACATGGAATTGTAATTAGCTGCGCATATTTTCAAAAACGCACCAGATCATGGCAGGTGTAATAAACAGAGAAAAACTTTCATTCACATTTGAACACTTTTGAAATTAGACAGTGAAAAATGCGTTCATCCTAACAGTCTGACTGGGAAGGCCAATTTGTTTAGATTATTAAAATGGACATTTTAACTTCATGCTTGATGTGATTTAATGACTCAACTACATATATGTGGTTGAAAATGTATCAATAATCGAGATTAAAATGGCTTTGGTTCATCAAGCTTTGTAACTGAACGAGATTAATTCTGTCAGATTGAACAGAAAGGAACCATCATGTCCTGAAATGCTCCGTAAGAAGTCTTACGACACCAGGTTAATGCTCCGATAGACATTGAACACCATGGCACCCCATTTAACAGATGTAAAATGGCACAACAGAAACTAATTTAATGGACCTGTCAGAAAGTAATCTGATCCAAAATAGTGTTGGTGTAGGATCCTTAAATATGCAAACAAATGTTCTCGGGCAGGATTTTCCGACCCTGAAACAAAGGCTGAGATTTTCCAGCCTCTCCCACTGCTGGGATCCTTCAGTCCCACGAAAAACAACAGGGATTGAATGGTTTGCTGCATCCACCACATGGAAACACGCCACGGTAAAAAAATCCAAAATTGACAGCTCTCCAATTTTTCCCGTCCCACCCATGACGATACCTGCTGGTGACAGAGGCGGAAAATCCCGGTGCTAATGGCTGTTTTATGTGTATTTAGGTATCTCACGATGAATGAAATCAGACAGTGAAAATTAATCAGCCAATTCACCAGCCAGATGGCCTTCAGGAACCCATTGAGTGTTAACCTGCTCTCCTGACCGGGTGGCCTGACACATGCCAGTGACTTGAATTTCAACTGATGACTGAGAAGCTTCTGTAGCTGGTCCGCCAAGTGAAGACAGCAGAATTATGGGATGCGATTCTCTGGCCTCATTACGCTCTCGCTCAAGCAAAACGAAGCCAGTGAATGGTGGGAGGGGCCAAAAACGAGATCCGTGCCCGACGCCAGTTTGAGATGCAAGTGGCCAGCTCCTGTAGGCAAAACCGCAGCATGGCCAGAATTCAATTATCACCACTTAAGCCCCATTTCCATACAATTAACGGGAGACACTCCATATCCAACAGCCTCCTGTCGTTCAGCGGCCTCCCCAGCAAGTGGTCACGCTGGCGCCGATTAGTACTCTTTTTTAAAAACATGAACCTGGGGGAAGGGCTTCTGTGGGGAGCCGAGGAGGTGAGTAACCATCTTTGCTCACAGGTAACCAGCCAGGGGTGCTGGGCTTGCCACCCCAGTGCTTGGTGGGGGGTGAGGGACCCTCAGCTGGGGCTGGGGGACACTCTGCAGAGGTGGGCCACTGTGGGAATGTGGGGGGGGGGGGACCAGAGGGGGACAACCGCACGCGGAACCACCATGCCAACCCATGGCTCATGTGTACCCATTCTGGGGGCAACCTTTGTCCGTGCCCGTCTGCCACCCATAACCCCCACCGATTGCTGAAGTCTCTGCATGTGGGGCTGAAGCCTATTGCTGGATCCCCATGGGTGGTGGGGGGCATGTAGCATGTGGGAGTCATTGCCTAGCATCCCAGCCACACCCTGATGCTTGGACACTGCTTGAAAAATCTGCGAGGCAACACCATACACGCAACATTGAACACCCAGGAGATTCTTATGTTCTTATGTCCATGGCCAGAGGGTGGGTGCCATGGGAGTGGGGGGTGGGGGGGGGGAAGGAGGGGGATCTGCCTGGAGAGATGGGCAAAGGGACCAGAGGTCAGCCCGCATTGCGGAAGGAAGTGACAGGCATCATAATGGTTGTGCAAAAAGATTTTTAATGCGTTGTACAATACACCACATCCGATGTCGCCACCGCACCCCCCAAACCCCACCCCTCTCCACTCCTTACTTACCGCTCACCCCCTCCACCACCCCCTATCCCCCAGTGCTCTCAGTGATCCTCAATGTGCTATGCCCTCCTAGCTCTCCGCTACGTCTCGGTGTGTCCCCAGGATGCACATATGAATTGGAGGCTGCTAGCTGCCTACCTCGTCATGTGGCCTTTGATGCCCCTGGCGTACCCCCTCTTGGGGCTCTGGGGCCGGAGGGCCCCGGTTCACTTGTCGGCGGCATATGCACAGCCATGCCGCCCTATCACGTGTGCTGACTTCGAGACGCAGCCTCATCAGAGGATTGGAACTTGGAGGAGCTGGTGGCCACCATCGCCACTCCATGGGACGAGTCCGGGTTGGCGCTCAGTGCCCCCTCGTCCTCGCCAATGCACATAGGACCTTGGGATTCACCTTGGGATGGAGGTGTCGCTGTTCGAGCCCCAGCTGCCCCTGCATCATCTGGCTCTTCCAGTTCCGGCAGTTCCCCATGGTCCACACCGTTGTGTCGACGCCCACTGGAACGACGGAGGTTGAGGGACAACCTGATAGATGTCTGCAACATTATCAGGGGCCTGGACAGAGTGGATAGTCAGACGCTTTTTTCCCAGGGTGGAAGAGTCAATTACTCAGGGACATAGGTTTAAGGTGTGAGGTAAAAGTTTAGAGGAGATGTGCAAGGGAAGTATTTTTTACACAGAGGGTAGTGGGTGCCTGGAACTCCCTGCTGGAGGAGGTGATGGAAGGAGGTACGATAGTGACATTTAAGGACGTCTTGACAAGTACATGAATTGGACAGTAATAGAGGGATACAGACCCCGGAAGTGGAGACGGTTTTATGTCAGATGGGCAGCATGGTAGGCACAGGCTTGGAAGGCTGAAGGGCCTGTTCCTGCGCTGTACTTTTATTTCTTTTTTGTTCTTTGGTGAGGCCCAGAACTGAATGCAATATTTCAGTTCAGGCTTAACTAGTGTTTTAGCCAGATTTAACGTAATTTTCTTGCTATTGTACTCTGTACCCCTTTTGACAAAGCCCAAGGTGCCATATGCTTTACTAACCATTCTCTCAACCTGTCCTGTCACCTTCAATGATTTATGTACAGATGAAACAAGGCCCTTCCGTTCCTGCGACCACATTAGTGTTATGTCACGTTTTTGCATTCTTCTTCCCAAAATGAATCACTTCACACTTCTCCACATTAAGTTTCATCAGTTTGTAGTCCACTTAGCCCACCAAGGTGCCTATTTCTTTTTAAATTTCTTCACTAACCTCTTCGTGATTCCCATACTGGCCTCCTCAAACAGACGCCGGAATGTGGCGACTTGGGGCTTTTCACAGTCACTTCATTGAAGCCTACTTGTGACATTAAGGGATTATTATTATTAACAAAATTCCAAGTTTTGTATCAACCCAAATTTTGAAGTTGTGCCCTGCATTCCAAGGCCTAGGTCATTAATATGTATCAGGTAAAGCAGGGGTCCTTAGCACCAATCCCTGGGGAATTGCATTTTGAACCTTCATCCAGTCCAAAACATGAACTTTATTATACAGGAGGGAGATGTTCTTTCATTATCCACCTCGCAACTGATTGAGGACAGATGTGTTTTAAAAATAACAAAAAGTGTTTAACTCCGAGTGCTGTGACTGTCAAGAATGGACCAGTCACAGGTTTCCTTGTGAGTTTTAAAATGAATACGTGACACACACGCACACACACACACAGACACAGTACATACGCAACTGCACACACTCCATGTTTTACCCCTCCCTCCCCTCTCAGTCTTAAAAGCCCCAAACCTGACTGTCACACTTGCTCCTCTCAAGGTGAAGTATTGAAATGGTGCAGTCCTGCGATTCCATTTTGGTCCACAGATAAAACAGATTACGGAGGTTGATGAAGACAGATTCACAGTGGTTTACTGCCGGCAGTAGCAGGTTTCACTTAATCAGGTTGAGGTGCAGTCAAACTCCTACGGCAAAATCTTGGTTTGGTTCTTTAACTGTTACGGTAAAATCCAGCCCATATTCTCTGCCTTCTAATGGATCTTATGCAGGATCATGGGCGCGATTCTCCGCTGCCCACGACGGGTCAGAGAATAGCGGAAGGGCCTTCCCGACAATTTTCACGGCCTCCCGCTTTTCTCCCCCCTCCCCTCCGGCTGCCCCCTGACACGAATCGCTGCTCACCGTTTTTTTTAACGGCGAACAGCGATTCTCCGCAGGCCGATGGGCCGAATACCGCGGAGTTTATGGCAGTTTTCACGGCCGCGATCACACCTGCTTTCAGCGTTCGTGAAAACGGCCGCAAAGTGCCTGTCCCGGCCAACCATGGCACCGATTTGCACGGCCGCACCACGGCAGTGCCAAGGGTGGCATGGGCCTGCGATCGGTGGGCACCGATCGCGGGCAGCGGGTCCAATACCTGCACACTATTTGTTCTTCCGCCGCCCGGCAGGATCAGTCCGTGGGGTGGCTGAGGGGCATGACGACCCGCGCATGCACGGGTTTGGCGCGTCTGCGTGATGACGTCATCCGCATGACATCATCGTGCGCGTCAGCCGGCATGACGCCTGGCGGGCGGACTTAGCGACGGTCGCTAAGCCCGCGATGCCGTGCTTCACGGGGCCCAGCTGCTAGCCCCGCCCGGGGGGGGAGAATCGGGTCCCGGGAGGGGGCGCGGAGGCTGCCGTGAAACACGGCCAGTTTCACGGCAGCCTTTTCGACTCACCGCATTTGCGGAGAATCGCGCCCCATATTCCTCTGTTGATCTTGAACTTTCTATCTTGTTGCTCCCAAATTGTACCTGAATAAATGTCCCTTGTTAGAAACCTGGGGCAGGATTCTCCAATAATGGGGCGAAGTGTTGGCATCGTCGTAAAGGCTGGAGCGTTTTACGACGGCGTCATCTGGCCTCTAGGAGCAGCGTTCCTGCACCGCACAGGGAGCCAGCACAGGACTGGAGCGCTTCATGAAGCTCCAGCTGCCGATACAGGCGCCAGCATAGGCGGCGTGAGTCCGCGCATGCACACCACGGCCGAAGCATGGGTTGCCTTCTCCGCGTCGATCCCTGGGCAACAAGGCGGAGCCCTACAGGGGCCCAGTGCGGAGGAACATAGGCTCCACCCCGGGATTAGCCTGCCTGCTGATCGGTAGGCCCCGATTATGGGCCTTGCCACCGTGGAGGCCCCCCTGGAGTCGGATCCCCCCCTCACTCACACCAGGACGGCCCCCGCAGCCAGAACGCCAAGGTCCCGTCGGGTAGGACCACGCGCAAATGACACCGGCGGGACCCGGCCGAACTCGGTGGGCATTCGGCCCGTCGAGCGTGGAGAATCGGCGGGGAGGCCGTGGTGACCGCGCCGGCGCCATTGGCGCTGATTCTCCAGTCACCGGAGAATCGGCGGCCCGGCTTCGAGTGGCGTCGTGGGATTCACGCCCCCCCCCCCCCGCCCCTGGTTTCCGTCATGTGACCTTGGTATCTGTTTTTCATTGTCCTCACAATTTAGCCACTAACAAACAATGGGGTTCAAATTTCACCCTTTCATATAGCATTGTGCCAGAATAATGCTTTACACACCCATTGTTTGGAATTCCACTCGGCAATTAGCAAATCTATTAGTCTCCTGTGAACCAGTTTGTTTAACTATTTAGGTAAGGGTAGCCTTTAAAACATAATTTGAATGGAGTGAAGTAGGTATTTGAAACAAAATATAGGGAAAGGAAGCTAAAAGAGCATTGCAGTAGATTTTTCCTGATGCCCCACAACAGGAACAATGAGCTGAATGATCTCCTTCACTGTTATATTTTTTTATGAAGACATATATTATTCTGTTTAAAATACTTTTTGTGATGAGAGTACATTGATAAAGTTTCAATAAAGTGGCTCTTCTGCATTTAATCCAATAGCATAATTATTTTGGAATATTCATCAATTAGTTACATTTATTGAAATATTTCCTTTTTTGTAAAATGACAAACCAACAATGGAAATTCTATCAGATCCAATTGCCCTATTACACTTACCCAATACCTAACATTAGTTTTTTGTCTCTTTAAATTTTACCATGATTTTAGCAGTCATGAGAACAAGATTACTATGGTAATAATGACAATAGAAGCATTAGATCAAAGCATTGGGATATTTCTGTGTTAAAACTCTCAAAAGCTTAATTTTTAAATAAGCATTTGTTACAGAGTTACAAGTGTTTGAATGTCAAATGTATGTGTTAAAATTTGGCTTTTCTGTGTAATGTGATTAGATTTCAAAATAAATCAAATGGTATAGCACAGTATACAAAGAGCATTAGCATTCCTCAAAGGATGATCTCAGTTAAGCTGTTTCTATCTGCTATAAGGTAATCGTGTGGGTACTTGAATGCACCATGTGCATACTAATCTCATGTCAGTTTGCATGTTTTGTTATAATGAATACAACACATTTTAATGGGTTCTTTGCTGATGTGAGAATGTCTGAGATTAGAAAGAGAAATGAAGTATTATTCAGCAAACATTTTCATCTCCTATCTGTTCTGAAGAGGCAGCCAATGGTTGCTAAAGAAGAGTAACCAGCCAAAAATTAAAATATTAGAAAGAGGCAATTATAGTATATTAATACATGGATTCAAACCAGATCATTTAGTTAAAAAGAGCAATTGTGCTCAAGCACTGAACCCAAAATGGTGTTGTGTCTCTTTGAATGAGAAATATTCTGGCCAGCGAGATAACTCATCACACCACAGATTGATTTCTGTTTCATATGAATCACATTAACAACAGTAATTCTTACAATGGACCCACATTGCTAGTATGGGTTGATGATCTTTGGATCCTGAAACCTGATTGGTGACAAACATAGCTGTCGGTACATATTAAAGGAAAACAAAGTGCCATAATGATTGACACAAAAATGATTTGTTGTGCAGCCAACTAGTACTTCATCTTGCCTTTTTCCAGTGTTGATAATCTTCCATTTTCTCCGCTCTTTCATCTGTTGCAACATTGCAGTGGGAAATAATATGTTTAGTAAGAAGTGGCAGCTGCGAACTGGAAAACGGAATAAATAACTTCAGGAACGACTCGTAAAGAGTCTGATTTGGAAAATATTTTTGTATGGACGAGGCTTGAATCTTAACGGAAAGGGGGAAGCAACTTGCTCAATAACTTTGAAATGTAGTTTTGGAGCAGAATGGAAAGGATTAGCTGGACAGGAAAAGTAACAAATGAAAGTGCTGAGGAGAGTGAAATTAACAAAGGTTTTTTTCTGCATGCAATTATGTAAAGGCAGAGAAACTGACAGGGTACATCTTAAGAAGAGACTGGCTATGTAAGAGGTGTTATGGAGGGAAGATTTCAATGAAAAAGAGGAAGATGAAGGAAGACAATATTGATGCCTGATGGCTTGAAAAAGTTATTGGGAAATGTAAAGATTGGCACAGGACAGAAAGACATGGAGAAGACTATGAGCAAAGACCTGCCTTCGGGCGGAGCAGAAATAATGATGAGTGAGCGACTGCAGTTACGCAAAATCATATAATAATAATAATCTTTACTAGTGTCACAAGTCGGCTTTCATTAACACTGCAATTAAGTTACTGTGAAAATCCCCTAGTCGCCACACTCAGGCGCCTGTTCTGGTACACTGAGGGAGAGTTCAGAATGCCCAACTCACCTAACAGCATGTTTTTCAGGACTTGTGGAAGGAAACCGGAGGAAACCCACGCAGATACAGGGAGAGCATGCAGACTCTGCACAGACAGTAACCCAAGCTGGGAATCGAACCTGGGACCCTGGAGCTATGAATCAACAGTGCTAACCACTATGTTACTGCCACCTTTATCGGGGCAAGCAGGCCAAGTTAGCGCTGACCTGTGATTTCACATTCAGCACAAGGTTGAGCTTAGTGCGCTTTCAGCACGCATGGCAGTGCATCGGGGCTTCCGCAGAGTCCCAACCCACATGTGCAGTGTACGATCTCCCTACACCAGAAGAGTGCACAGAGGTTACGGGTCAACTCGCTGGGCAAGATCTAGGCATGCATATTTAAATGAGCTATTAGGCTCCTTTAAATATGCATTCTGTTGACTTCTTTATTTATCTGTTGTTTCTTATATTGACCAAATGACCACACGACCAGTATATTAGTTCAAAAGACAGATTATTAATAAACACATGACTTATTTCTCTATGCAATGATACATGCAGCTACGCACTAAACTATACCTAATAACTAAGGTGACCTTTACTTAACTTCGGGGTCACCAGATCTGTGCAGGAGATAAGGCTTTTATCTGTGTCCACGTGGGTCGGTTGGAAGATGTCCCTGCCTTGTAGTAAGAGTGTCCAGCGAGCTGCTCTGATCTGGCTCATTGAACCATCTTTTAGTCTGCCGTCTAACAAACGTTGAGTGGAGGTGTGCTCGGTCAAGATCGTGACTGGGTTGAGGCCTGTAATTTCAGCAAAATACTGAACTGCCCAAAAGACTGCAAACAAATATCACTCACAGGCGGAAAATCCTTGTTCTACGGGGTCTAAAACTCTAGAAGCATAGGCTATCGGTCCTAATCGGAGACGGCGTTCCTGTAGGAGCACTGCTGATAAGGTTTGGTCGGTGGTTGCTACTTCTGTGGCATAGGGCAAGTCAGGGTTGAGAACTTGTAAAGCTGGAGCTGTGCCTAGGGTGCGGTTTAAATCGTCTATGGTGTCTGTGTGCTGTGGAAGCCAATTCCATGGGGGTGTTCTTTTTCAGAAGCTCTGAGAGTGGGGCGGCTTTGGTGGCAAAACCATCTATGTAATTTCTACAGTATCCAACTAAACCTAGGAATGAACAGAGTGCATTTACATTATGGGGCAGAGGCAATTTCACAATAGAGTCAATTTGTTTCTGTTCAATCTCTTGTTTGCCGTCGGTGATAATGGTGCCTAAATAGAGTACCTTTTCCCTCACTATCTGTGCCTTTTTGGGGTTGACCTTACATTCGATGGACTGGAGCAGGGTTAGTAATTCGGCCAATAGAGCCATGTGCTCTTCCTTGGTATCGGTTTGCAGGAGCAGGTTGTTTACATACTGAACTAGGCATTCGGGGCGGGAGAATTTAGAGAGACGAGCAGCTAGCTGCCTGCGGAAAATGGACAGGTAGTAATGGAATCCTGGGGAGACACGCCTGTGTACTGTTGGCCTTGAAAACTGAAAGCAAATTTATATTGGCAAGCTCAGTCTAGGGGAATGGACCAAAAACCATTGCTAATATCTAACACTGTGAAATACTTTGCTTGCACTCCCTGTTTTAGCATGGTTGTGTGGCAACGGTGGGGGTTGTTAAAGGGATAACTTTATTTAATTTGCGATAGTTAATTGTGAGTCGCAATGAGCCATCTGGTTTCTTTACGGGCCAAATCGGGGCATTATTAGTGGAAGCTACAGGTCGAATCACTCCTTTTTTTTAACAGACTGTTAATGACTTTTAAAATTTCGCTCTCAGCCTGCTATCGGAATCCGTACTGTTTCTGCAGTTTGGGGTTGGGACCAGAAATCATAACTGTGCCTGGAATCTGCCCACAATCGTGTTTGTGCTGGGCAAAAGCGCCTTTATGTGTGGTTAGTACCTGTTTAATGGTCACGTCAGTGCTAATTGCTGAAGGGTTAAACCAATAGTCCCCCACTGAGCAAATCCTGTTTTCGTAATCTCCTACAGCAGGGCCCAAGCTGTTTTAGACATCTGTCAGACACACTTGTTTACGTGGTCAAAGGAGAGGTTATGAGAGTTCATGAAATCGATATCTAGGATGTGTTCTGCGGGTTGGGTGCAGGTCAACTAAAACAACAGGGTGTTTAGTGGCTACATTTCCTATCTGGACAGGTATTGGGGCTGTGGTGTATCCCTCTTGCATGTACCTTGTGAATCCACTGAGTGTAATGGTATCTGTGGTTGGCCAGGGTCTTTTTTGGAACAGGTTTGAGGGGTTTAGTGTGGTTTGGGACCCTCCGTATCCCAGAGAAAATCAACTGCATGCCCCGGACTGTGCCTGTGACTACCGGTCTTCCAACATTATCCCAGCGTGTGTCACAGACCTACGTTGGAGACGCCGGACACCATCAATCGAAGGAGTTATAAGCGAGGTGATCTGAGCAGACGTTTACAGTATGCATGGGGCGAATGTTGCTTCTAGCTGTCGTGGCTGGCGATCGTGGTCTGGGCTATTGTTTCTGTGTGCTGGGTTGGACTGTTAGGGTGGTTGATTGTGTGGGGGAGTTTTGTCTGCAATCGTGGGCGAAATGTCCTACTTGTCCACAATTGTAACATGAACCTCGTGGTGTGTGGGTTGGGCCTTATGCTCTGGGGCGCTGTTCTCAGGGGCAGTGTTCCTCTCTTCTGCCCTTATTTGTCCATGTGGGTTCCTAGCTAGTTCTAACTGGGTACATCATGGCTTCTAATCCGTTCCGGTCCATCTGATCCTGTAGTGACTGTTCCCATGCCCCAGATAGACACCTGAGTACCTAAATCTCATTGTGTGTGATATCTGCCGGGTCATAATTTACGCAAGCACTTTTACCTGATTCAGTGGCATGCAAAAATAAAGTACGGGACCATTTAGTGGTCTCTTCCTCATCTAGGTGAACGTGGTTTAAGGTTCCATACACTGCCTTGAAATGTATCCAGAGGTGATCGGCAAAGGCGGTCGGGTGTTCCCCTTTCTTCTGTCTGATTTGTTTAAACCCTCTACTGGATCCCCTTTGTTGCATCCAATAGCGTCTAATATTGCATTTCCTCTCGGGTTCCTCCTCCTATGTTTTGGGGTTCTGGCAAAGCTGACTGTATGGACTGGCTGAGGCTCATTACAACCAATTTTACTTGCTCCCTCTCATCTAAGCCGTACATAACCTTTTGTTGGCGCACCTCCTCAAAGAAGCTATGCGGGTCTGCGGTGGGGTGAAATGGAGTAATTTTACTGCAAGCGTCCCTTAACTGGGTTACCAAAAATAGAGTGATGTAGGTGATATCTGGACCTGCTTGATCCCTTTTCCTTCGTTCTGTCATGACCGGATTCACAGGTGTCGGGGCAGTTGGCGTGACCTGTGCAGCCGGTGCTGCTGGTGCTTTTCTTTTTGGAATGCGTGGTGATTGCTTTTGACTCTCTGTTCTCTTTCCATACATGTACGCGCTTTCAGTTAACTCTTCCCAATCTGCCATCTCTCCTTCCTCTGTCTCGTCTGTCCCGAAGGTACACATAAAACCATTCTGAACGGAAAGTAACGATTGGAGCTTATCTATCTTTCTCTGGCATTTAGTGTGGTCAACGGTGCTCTGCCTTTGTTCTTTAGTGGACTGGCGGAGCGCTCTTAAAGCTGCCTGTAAATAGGCACTTTTTTTGTTAACTGAATGACCTGGTGTTCAGTCTCCTCTCTTACCAAGAGTGTGCGATGTGTGCCTTGATAGGCCTTGTCGCACTGGGTTTGGAAGCTGCTGAGGTGTACTATGTAAGACTGGTGGGTTTGTTTAACATCGGCGATTTCCCTGTCTTTAGCGGCTAACATATCCTGGAGTTCCTCAATAATTTTCTTGTTTTCCTTACTGTTTTCCTCATTCTCCTCCTCCTTTTCTACTAACTGACTGCGGGGCGTCTTGACGATCTCCAAGGTGCCTTGCAACTGTGCCAAGCAGTACACTATTGCCATTGGCTTTCTGAACTTCACTGCGGTTTTCTTATGGACCTCACATAAATTCTCCCACCAAGTTTGTCCGATCTTTCCTGGGCCTGACTCAGTGTTCGCACAAAAAATCGATCAATTGATCAGATCGGTTGATCTGCTGCAATTGGTCGCACACAGGCCGGTCCCTTTCCCCTTTAAATATTTCCTCAATACATCCTCCCATATCCGGCACTTCTCTGATTTGTCGACTACTGCGACCTTGGGTTGCTGCTGTGGATTCATCATCTTCTCTAACATTTACGCTGCCGTCTCTTCTTTCCTTATAATTTGGAACAGGGGGAATAAGGAGTTGATTGCACAACGGGTACAGTTTACGGCTATATGCTGGTTCACAATCCCTCTAGATTTGCATGCAAGTCTGATAAGTTTACCTTACCCTTCCCTGTTAGTTATGCAGGCGGTTAGTGCACACTTCCGAAATTCCGTTATTTGGTCGATATGAAACTGACTCTTATGGTTCGTTTGTCTTTTCTCCAATTTAATTCAAAGTTGTGGGCTCTCTCTCGAAGTAACAAAGTCACTTCTAATGGACGTCCCATCTGTTTCTTATATTGACCAAATGACCACACAACCAGTATGTTAATTCAAAACACAGTTTATTAATAAACACAAGACTTATTTCTATATGCAAAGATACATGCAGCTACGCCTAAACTATACCTAATAACTAAGATCACCTTTACTGAACTTCGGGGTGACCGGCTCTGTGCGGGAGATAAGGCCTTTATCTGTGTCCACATGGGTCGGTTGGAAGTCCTCAGGTTCGTCTCGGCTGGGCTCGTCCTTCAGGTAGCGATCGTGATCCTTGAACTTGGCTGGTTGATCTGCTACAATTGGTCGCACACAGGCCGGTCCCAAAGAGGCTGATTCTTAGTTGTGCAGGGCTTCTTATCTGTCTCCCCTTTCGTGCCCTTTTGGGCAGTGCTATCTCAGGATCCAATGGATCAATAGTATCTTGATCACCCTAATCGATTCTGGCCAATTAGGGGCGGGTACCACGATGACTGGGCGGGTACTAGCTATCATTGTCCCAGGCACGTATGCCTTTCCAAATAAGGGGAAGTGGCGCCGGTTAGTCTGCTACTGTTACCGTTCCTTGATTCGAGTTCTATTGCGCTGGGGAAAATGGTGGTTGACCTTTAATGGGTGCAAGTTTCTGTCAGGTCTGGCTTCTTTGCACAATACACATAGGCTGTGTACTTGTCTGTGCCCCAAGTTTACCACAATTCCCATGGTCTTTATCAGGTGGCCATTTTAGATGGCTACAGTTCGCCCAACTTACTCGAGGCCCGGGATTCGCTGTCATCACCAGCGAGTCTTCAATAGGTGTCGTTTGGCACTGGTTCACAAAGTCATGAACCAGTCTTCATGACACCTCGGAGGAGTCTCTTTGGGGAGTTGAGGACCCTGGGTGGTCGGACACTTTTCAGGGTGGCAGTGCCGGTTGTCCTAGTGGCAGTGCCAGGGTGCCAGGCTGACAATGCCGAGGTGCCTGGGTGACAGGTTGGCAGTGTCAGGGGTCAGGCCGGGCTGAGGGGGGGTCTGGTCTAAATGAGGTGGGGTGAGTGGGGAGGGGAAGCGCAAGGATCCAGGAAGTGTAAGTTGGGTGAAGTGGGGCTCAGTTCGCCAGTGCAGGAAATGACTTAAAGAGTGGCCTCAATGGGGAGTCCTACGCCGAGACAAAAAAAGGGAAAAGTGCCTTTGAATAGCAGGGCCTTTCTCGGCACCATCGCACTCCATGTCTCCGTATAATAACCTGGAGTGGGATTCTCCGACCCCCCGCCGTCTCCCAAAGTCTCCAGCACCAGAGATTCGATGGGGGCGGGAATCGCGCTGCGGTGGTCGGCGGGCTCCCCCCCCCCAGGCGATTCTCCGGCCCACGATGGGCCGAAGTCCTGCTGCTGTCATGCTGGTCCCGCCGGCGGGAATCAAACCACCTACCTTACCGGCGGGACCAGGCGGCGGGGGCGTCTCCGGGCTCCTGGGGGGGTCGCGGGGCGATGTGGCCCCGGGGGGGGGGTGCCCCCACAGTGACCTGACCCGCGAACGGGGCCCACCGATTGGCGGGCGGGCCTGTGCCGTGGGGCACTGTTTTCCTTCCTCGCTCGCCATAGTCTTCACAATGGTGGACCCGGAAGTGACCCCCTCCCCTGCAGCCGCTGACGCTCCAGCGCATGCGCGGACTTCCATTGTCCGGCGAAGTCCCTTCGTCCCTGGCTGGAGTGGCGCCAAAGGCCTTTCCCGCCAGCCGGCGGGGCGCCAACCACTCCGGCGCGGGCCTAGCCTCTCAAGGTTAGGGCTTGGCCCCTAAAGGTGCGGAGAAATCTGCACCTTTGGGGCGGCCCGACGCCGGAGTTGTTCACACCACTCTATCCCGCCGGGACCCCCCGCCCCGCCGGGTAGGGGAGAATCCCGGCCCTGATCTCGCAGCATCACCATCTACATGAAAAGAATTGTGCAAAATCCTGCTGAAGCTGGCTGAACAAGTAGCTCTTCTGCAAAGGCATCCTCACTGGACTCTGGCAAACAAGTGAACTGAAATCCGCATCGGTGGCGCTTTTTAAACAGCTATTCATAGTTGGAAAAACGCCTCTTTCCTATCTTTTTATTTAACCATAAAGAAAGTGTGCTGTGAGTCACTTTAACAATTAACTTCAGAAACAGAGGGGTTGGGAAAAAACGCCACAGCCTATTTCAACAATTGAACCACTGCTGTTTATAGTTTTGAGAATGTAACCAGTAAGATAGATAAAGGAGAACCAGTAATTGTAGTATATCTGGATTTCCAAAAGGCATTCGCTAAATTGCCATAAAAAAAGTGAATAGGCAGGACAAGTGTGCATAGAGTATGAGGTAATACATGGGCATTGATAGAGGAGAGTACCACAAGGGTCAATGTGGAGGCCTCAGCTATTTACAATCTACATTGGTGAATTAGATGAAGAGACAGAGGGAAATACATCTAAATTTATTGATGACACAAAGCTAGGTAGAAAGGTAAAATGTACAGAGGACACAGAAGCTGCAAAGAGGTTAAGTGAGTAGGCAACAAGATGGCAGATGGAGTATAATGTAGGGAAGTACAAGGTTATACATCTTTAGTAAAAAGAATGGAAGAGCTGAACACTTTTTTTGAGGTGAGAAACTTGTAGATGTGAATGTTCAAAGAGATTTAGGTTTGCTTGTACACATATTGCCAAAAGTTAGCAAACTTTAGTAACTTGCAGAAACAGGTGAAGATTTAACTATGTACAAAGGTCGACGTGAAGCATCATCTCACTCCCAGTACAATCCTTGCTGGGAGGACTAATCTGCCCAGGCCCTGCTTTGGGTCAGTTTTTACATCAATACATAACAAGACCCAGATGGGTGGCCTCCGCCCCCTATCTGGGATGCCCGTACTCCACAAGTTCCATGGGGAAATCAATAATGGTTTCCAAGTGGTCCTCGTGGTGATTATGGCATCCGTCCCTTCCAAAGTCCGAAAATTCCCCATCCGCTGCATAACAGCGGCTTTCTCACCGCTTTGTGCCCAGCTGCACCTCCGCCTGGGGCAGCTCAGGGTCAGATGGAGTTCAGCGGTGCGATGATCGCATTTTCCTGACCAACTGCCGAGAGGAACTGTTGGGGCCTTGATCCCCAACAAGCCATCGTACGCTGGAACGGATTCATCTGCCTCTGTGCCAGATTCAGATTCATCCTCCTCTTGCTGGATTGGGCGATGCGACCCTGACAGCTCGGGCCCCAGACTGAAGGGTGATTCCTGATGTGGCAGAGACTCCAATGGTCGATTGTTGAGACATATGGGTACCCGCTTCATCAGGTCCAAATGCTTGCGGTGGATCTTTCCCTGAAGACGGACATTATAGAATACTGAACCTATTTGTTCCAATCTGACACCCTGCATCCCCAAAATTCTGGGTATAGACTGCATCCCCAGCGTGTAATGTTCACCCTGGCACCCTCAAGGCATGGTGTCGTTTCCTGCTGTGCCTCTACTTTGCTGCCAAAATTCAGAAACATGAGACTCAGCTGAGTCCTGAGGCTGCGGCCCATCAAGAGCTCTGCTGGGTCGATTCCAGTTGTCAAATGGTGCATTGTGCACTACTTAAAAAGGAACCACGCATACCGTGTATCCAGACACCACACGGATTGCTTCTGTAAGCCCCTTTTGAAGGTCTGGAATGCCC
The DNA here is from genome assembly GCF_902713615.1 of Scyliorhinus canicula. NCBI lineage: Eukaryota > Metazoa > Chordata > Chondrichthyes > Carcharhiniformes > Scyliorhinidae > Scyliorhinus > Scyliorhinus canicula. The sequence continues at coordinate 112,863,745 of NC_052148.1, read as the reverse complement.
ATTCTGCTAAAGCATTGGAGGAGGGATGGTACAGAGCAGTCCGAACATGCCGAATGCCATTCCTCTTCACAAAACCGACAAATTCCTCATTGGTGAATGGCGTCCCATTATCCGTCACCAGACTCTCAGAGATCCTGTGGGTGCTAACAATTCCCTGGAGCTTCTCTACCATAGTCCTGGACATTGTGGAAGCCATCTTGCATACCTACAGCCACTTTGAGTGGGCATGCACGACCTCAAGGAACATGGAACCCAGGAACGGTACCGCAAAATCTGCGACCCTGCCATCCTCATGGATGCAGCAATGCCATTGGCAGGGGGTTCTGCTGTTCACGGCACACCAGACAGCTGCGCACGACTATCTTAGTCTCCCCATCGATGCTGGGCCACCAGACATAACTGCGGGCCAACATTTTAGTGAATGTCATCTAGCAGGGCTTCCTGCCGCATTGGGTGATGACCATCAGTGCTCCCCGCAATTATAATAATAATATTATAATAATAATTGCTTATTGTCACGAGTAGGCTTCAATGAAGTTACTGTGAAAAGCCCCTAGTCGCCACATTCCGGCGCCTGTTCGGGGAGGCCGGCACAGGAATTGAACCCGCGCTGCTGGCCTTGTTCTGCATTACAAATCAGCAGTTTAGCCCACTGTGCTAAACCAGCCCAATATGGCACCATCTTCTATACTGAGCAAATTTCTGGGTGAAAGGCCGGAGGAAAGGCCGGAGGGTCACCAGAAGGACCTCCTTCTTCCCACCACCCAACAGCATGAGGTGAAACCTCGCCAATCTCAGGTCCTGCTGTGTCCACAGGCCTACCTGAGCAGCCATCACTGACAAGGATTCTGTAAAATTCAGGGTTGCAATCACCACATCCGCCACGGGTGGGGACGGGACACTCACGGCCAATGACAGATGTCTGAAGCATCGGCGTAGGCAATTTGCATAACCGGGCGGTGCTGGAAGAAATATTTCGTACGCTGCAAGCAGGATGTTGGATCCGAGCTGATGCAATTAGTGATTTTCCCTTATCCTCCCTGTAAAGGCCAAGCAGTGATTTGTGGTTAGTTATAATGACAAAATGTCACCCATAAATGATGGAATTCCTTTATTTCAAAAATTGCCATTCAACCTTCCTTCTTTATTAGAGCGTAACATCGCTCTGCATCAGCCAGAGTCCTCAAAGAGACCGCAATAGGTCGTTCCGTGCATGGACCAGAACGGCACCAATACCTTAGAGGGAAGCATCGTAAGTCAATATTTGAGGCCCAGCTGGATCATAATGTGTAAGTAGCTGTGTGGAAGACAAAGATTATTAAAAGCATCAAAGGCTTTGTCTTGTGAAGTGCCCCCAGCACCATTCCTGGTTCTTCTGCAATAGCACATGGAGTGGAACCAACAGAGTGATCAATTTGGCAATGAACTTCTCATAATAATTGACCAGGCCCAAAAATAGCCAGAGCTCCATGGGGTTCTTTGGGTTGGGGCTACTTTTACTGCACAAACCTTATGCTCCACTGGGTGTAGACTATCCCAGTCTACCCTAGAACCAAGATAGGTCATTGCTTTAGTGTAGAACATACATTTGCTGCTCATCAGCTGGGTGCCAACATAGGAAAACCACTGGAGCACTTCCTGCAGGTTATCTTTGTGTTCCTTTTCTGTAGATCCCACAATGAGTACGATATCTAAGTAGACAGCCACCTTCAGGAGGCCTTGGAAAATTTTCTGCAAAGGCGGACAGTCTTGTCAGGCTTCATTACCGGTACCACAGGCATGGCCCACTCCACAAACTGCACCACACGTATACCCCCAGATTTAGGTTTAGATTTAGATTTATTATCATGTGCACTGAGGTACAGTGAAAAGTATTGTTCTGGGTACAGTCCAGGCATAATATGATAAATATATGAGGATACAGAATGAAAATACATAAACATAGACAACGGGTGAAGTATACGGTATATAGTGCCACAACTGTAGATAAGATGCGGAGAAAGATCAGTTCAGTCCATAAGATCAGTTCAGTCCATTAGAGGACCCAGTGGGGAAGAAGCTACTTTTGAGTGCGTGATCTCGAACTTTGGTATCTTCTGCCAGATGGAAGAGGTTTGATGAGAGAATAACCTGGGTGGGCGGGGTCTTTGATCATGCTGCCTGCTTTGCCAAGATAGCGGGAGGTGCAGACAGAGTCAATAGATGGGAGATGGATTTGCGTGATTTTCTGGGCTATGTTCACGACTCTCTGTAGTTTCTTATGGTCTTGGGCCGAGCAGTTGCCATACCAGGCTGTGATGCAGCCAGATAGGATACTTTTTATAGTGCATCTGTAAAAATTGGTAGTCAATGTGGACATGCCAAATTATTGAAAAATAGCAACACAGGGTCATGCTAATAGCTTGACAATTATTGACAATGCACCATTTTGTTTCTGTCGCTGGGCCCATTTTCCTTTGCAGGTTTCCCCATGGGCAGAATCCTCTGCTGGTACCTTTGTAGACAACGGGGCTCATAAATTCTGTGGGTGGTCTTCCTGCCACCTATCCACCCATGCCCAACCCAGCACCAGTTTTATGGGGGAGTGGACAAGGCAGAAGAGGCTCAAGAGGCTGAATGTCCTTTCCCTGTTTCTCTATTTCTACATCCTGTAGAGGTTCTTCCAATTTTGTGCTATACCGATACCAGGAACATTGGAAATGTGACCCAACTGACTATTGACACCATTTCTTCCGAGTTCTTGCTGAAGGTGCGCCAGGGGAATCGAAGAACCTCAGTAGAAATTCTACTCAATATTATTTTCATAAATTTAGAAGAGATGTTAGGATCTTAGGTGGTTAAGGTGCTAATTTAAATTGCTAAACATGGCAATGGCATTGTTTATCAATGGATTGTATGTAATTAGCATTGGACTATTTCAGCAATCCCAAAACATCTCATATACATTGTGATGGAAATCCATTGATCCATTTTTGGCTGTGAGCAAGATAGTACACTTGCAGGAAGCAGGATGCTGTATAGATAGTCAAGTTTTAAGAAAGAAATCTGCAAAGACCTTTGCTCAGATTGCTGGAAGACCAGTTAGAAGGCACCATATTTAAGTCACATACGATGATCCACTGATATGGGATGTAAGCTATATGGTCTTCATTTTGTATCTTTACATGAAGGTAAGTTGTTCTATTTGAGCTAAGTGAATCTGATAGCTGCTATTCTGTGGGCAAACTATACTGTGAAATAATGCAGCTTATCATTTTATGTTAATCCTAGGTGAGACCAAGCATTTTTTTTTTACTTCATCCTCATCAACCTGCCTGCTGCAGATTGGACTGGATTAGATCTCTGTGGAGCCGGACATGCTGATGTCTTTAGGTCCTGCCTCTCTCAATGTCAGTGAAAATCAAGGCCCCCTTAAAAAAAATGACTATATGGGGATGGGTTGCAATCAATTTTGCACCAACTCACCCAACAGGAATTGCACTACTTTTCTCACCGGAGATGACACTTGCCATTTTTTGAGAGAATTGCATCCAGAGGAGCAGCCACGTTCTTGCTAAATGAGGCATCCAAATCAAAGTGCCAAATGGCCTAGTCCTGCTTCTATTTCCTTTGTTTCTGAGCTTTCCTCTCTGTTCAATTGTTTTTTACCTGGTGTATGTGGTTCCGCCTCTGGACCAATGGTGATGTCATACTCAATGGGCGGGATTCTCCGACCCCCCGCCGGGTCGGAGAATCATTGGGATGCAACGTGAATCCCGCCCCGACTCTCCGACGCCGGCTGCCGAATTCTCCGGCGCCGGTTTTCGGGTGGAGGCGGGGAACATGCCGCACCAGTCAGCGGCCACCCCTGGCACTCCCTTCACCACTGACCCACGGTGGCAACAACATATGTCATCTACAAGCTGCACTGGAGCATCCCACCAATACTACTCAGACAGCACCTTCTAAGGATATCTAAGGAAATAAGGGAGAGTATCAAATTGATGGAAAAAGCATCTAAAGTGGCAAAGATTGGTGGGAGACTAGAGGACTGGGAAAACTTTAGCGGGCAACAGAAAGCTACTAAAAAAGCTATAAAGAAGAGTAAGATAGAGTATGAGAGTAAACTTGCTCAGAATATAATAACAGACAGTAAAAGTTTTTACAAATATATAAAACAAAAAAGAGTGGCTAAGGTAAATATTGGTCCTTTTGGAGGATGAGAAGGGAGTTTTAATAATGGGAGATGAGGAAATGGCTGAGGAACTGAACAGGTTTTTTGGGTCGGTCTTCACAGTGGAAGACACAAATAACATGCCAGTGACTGATAGAAATGAGGCTATGACAGGTGAGGACCTTGAGAGGATGGTTATCACTAAGGAGGTAGTGATGGGCAAGCTAATGGGGCTAAAGGTAGACACGTCTCCTGGCTCTGATGGAATGCATCCCAGAGTGCTAAAAGAGATGGCTATGGAAATTGCAGATGTACTAATGATGATTTACCAAAATTCACTAGACTCTGGGGTGGTCCCGGTGGATTGGAAATTAGCAAACGTGACACCACTGTTTAAAAACGGAGGTAACCAGAGAGCAGGAAATTATAGGCCTGTGAGCTTAACTTCGGTAGTAGGGAAGATGCTGGAATCTATCATCAAGGAAGAAATAGCAAGGCATCTGGATAGAAATTGTCCCATTGGGCAGATGCAGCATGGGTTCATAAACGGCAGGCTGTGCCTAACTAATTTAGTGGAATTTTTTGAGGTCATTACCAGTCAGTAGATAACGGGGAGCCAATGGATGTGGTATATCTGGATTTCCAGAAAGCCTTTGACAAGGTGCCACACAAAAGGTTGTTGCATATGATAAAGATGCATGGCATTAAGGGTAAAGTAGTAGCATGGATAGAGGATTGGTTAATTAATAGAAAGCAAAGAGTGGGGATTAATGGGTGTTTCTCTGGTTGGCAATCAGTAGCTAGTGGTGTCCCTCAGGGATCCGTGTTGGGCCCACAATTGTTCACAATTTATATAGATGATTTCGAGTTGGGGACCAAGGGCAATGTGTCCAAGTTTGCAGATGACACTAAGATGAGTGGTAAAGCGAAAGGTGCGGAGGATACTGGAAGTCTGCAGAGGGATTTGGATAGGTTAAGTGAATGGGCTAGAGTCTGGCAGATGGAATACAATGTTGACAAATGTGAGGTTATCCATTTTGGTAGGAATAACAGCAAACGGGATTATTATTTATACGCTAAAATATTGAAGCATGCCGCTGTGCAGAAAGACCTGGGTGTGCTAGTGCATGAGTCACAGAAAGTTAGTTTACAGGTGCAACAGGTGATTAAGAAGGCAAATGGAATTTTGTCCTTCATTGCTAGAGGGATGGAGTTTAAGACTAGGGAGGTTATGTTGCAATTGTATAAGGTGTTAGTGAGGCCACACCTGGAGTATTGTGTTCCGTTTTGGTCTCCTTACTTGAGAAAGGACATACTGGCACTGGAGGGTGTGCAGAGGAGATTCACTAGGTTAATCCCAGAGCTGAGGGGTTGGATTATGAGGAGAGGTTCAGTAGACTGGGACTTTATTCGTTGGAATTTAGAAGGATGAGGGGGGATCTTATAGAAACATTTAAAATTATGAAGGGAATAGATAGGATAGATGCGGGCAGGTTGTTCCCACTGGCGGGTGAAAGCAGAACTAGGGGACATAGCCTCAAAATAAGGGGAAGTAGATTTAGGACTGAGTTTAGGAGGAACTTCTTCACCCAAAGGTTTGTGAATCTATGGAATTCCTTGCCCAGTGAAGCAGTTGAGGCTCCTTCATTAAATGTTTTTAAGGTAAAGATAGATAGTTTTTTGAAGAATAAAGGGATTAAGGTTATGTGTTCGGGCCGGAAAGTGGAGCTGAGTCCACAAAAGATCAGCCATGATCTCATTGAATGGCGGAGCAGGCTCAAGGGGCCAGATGGCCTACTCCTGCTCCTAGTTCTTATGTTCTTATGTTTATGTTCCAAACCAGTGACCTCTAGTACCTAGAAGGACAATGGTGGCAGATGCATAGGAACACCATCACTGGGAAGTTCCCTCCAAGTCACACCCCATCTTGACTTCACTGGCGATGGATCAAAATCCTGTTAACTCCCTTCTTAATAGCACTGTCGATGTACCAACACCACATGGACTTCAGCAATTTAAAAGACAGCTCACCACCTCCTGCTCAAGGGCAGGTAGTGTGGACAACAAATACTGGCCTAGCCAGTGAAGCTCACATCCCTTGAGGGAAGAATAACGACATCTATTCCCGAGTGATTTGCTTTCCACTGACTCTTCACATGCTTTTGTAATGTCAGCAGCCTGCATTCCTGTGTTTGCCTTTTCCAATCAGAGTTTTTCGTGCATCAGAATGAACAGTGCCCAAATGAGCTGATCTACCAGCTATTCATCTGTTTCCATAAACTTACAATTGCTGGCTACATTTATCAATCATGTTAAAAAATTGTCAAAAGGCAGTCTGTTTCCTATCACAGGTTTTGGAATTCATATGGTTCCAATGGTTTGACTTTGGTTGGAGATGTGCACTAAAATTTCCAAAAATCTTGTCTGGGGTTTTTATTGCAATCTTTACTCATTTCCCAGCTATTGAGGAGATCTGAACCTTTCTCTCCTGTCCACAAAAGAATGTAGCAGATATTTCAGATATTTCTTCTTCACCGTTGACTTTCAGAAAACTACTTATTGTCACTTTTCACTTCTGTTTCAACTGCTCAAATGCCTCCATGACATAATGGCCTCCCAATTCATCAATGGGGTGGCGATGCAGATTGCTTCGATGGTGGCCATCTTGTCTTCATGTGAGTCATTCAGTTCTTGTTCTCTCTCTCTCCAGCAGTAATTTAGATTTGTTTTCACAATCCAATTCAGCATTTACATAGTTAATTGAAAGAAGTCTTACAACACCAGGTTAAAGTCCTCCTTTGTCTGCTGGTTTGATAACGATGTTGCGGTTGGTCTTGAGAGCGCGGATGGCTTTGCGTTGTGCTTGGGTGTACCAACAACTCAAGAACCAGGAACACTATAGACAGTTACCCGCAGATCCGACCAAGGAACACATCCACCAACTCAACAGACTGATCAAGATCTTGGATCCAGAGCTTCAGAGCACCCTACGTGCTCTCATCCCACGTACTTCCCACATTGGAGACCTCTACTGCCTCCCGAAAATACACAAGGCCAACACCAGGCCGTCCTATCATTTCAGGCAATGGGACCCTGTGTGAGAACCTCTCTGGCTACATTGAGGACATCTTAAAACCCATCGTACAAGGTACGCCCAGCTTCTGTCATGACACAGCAGACTTCCTACAGAAACTCAGCACCCATGGACCAGTTGAACCAGGAACATTCCTCCTCACAATGGACGTCACGGTACTCTACACCAGAATCCCCCATGATGACGGCATTGCTGCAACAGCTTCAGTACTCAACACCGACAACTATCAATCTCCAGAGCAATTCTGCAACTCATCATTCTGGATCATAATGTCTTCACAACAAGTTCTTCATCCAGACGCACGGAACAGCCATGGGGACCAAATTCGCACCTCAATACACCAACATCTTCATGCACAAGTTTAAACAAGACCTCCTCACCACACAGGACCTTCAACAGACATTATACACCAGATACATCGATGACATTTTTTTCCTTTGGACCCACGGTGAAGAATCACTGAAACGACTACACAATGACATCAATACATTCCACCCCACCATCAGGCTCACCATGGACTACTCTCCAAAATAAGTTGCATTCTTGGACACACTCGTCTCCATCAAGGACGGTCACCTCAGCACTTTGCTTTACCGCAAGCCCACGGATAACCTCACAATGCTCCACTTCTCCAGCTTCCACCCTAAACACATTAAAGAAGCCATCCCCTATGGACAAGCCCTCCGTATACACATGATCTGCTCAGACGAGGAGGAGCGTAACAGACATCTACAGACGCTGAAAGATGCCCTCGTACAAATATGATATGGCGCTCGACTCATCGATCGACAGTTCCAACGCGCCACAGCAAAAAACCGCACCAACCTCATCAGAAGACAAACAGGACACAACCGATAGAGTACCCTTCGTCGTCCAGTACTTTCCCGGAGCGGAGGAACTACGACATCTTCTTCACAGCCTCCAACACGTCATTGATGAAGATGAACATCTTGCCAAGGTCATCCCCACACCCCCACTACTTGCCTTCAAGCAACCGCGCAACCTCGAACAAACCATTGTTTGCAGCAAACTACCCAGCCTTCAGAACAGCGACCTCAACACCACACAACCCTGCCATGGCAATCTCTGCAAGACGTGCCAGATTGTTGACTCTGATACCACCATTACACTTGAGAACACCACCCACCAGGTACGCGGTACATACTTGTGCGACTCGGCCAATGTTGTCTACCTCATACGCTGCAGGAAAGGATGTCCCGAAGCGTGGTACATTGGAGAGACCATGCAGACGCTGCGACAACGAATGAACGAACATCGCGCGACAATCACCAGGCAGGAATGTTCCCTTCCAGTCGGGGAACACTTCAGCAGTCAAGTGCATTCAGCCTCTGATCTCCGGGTAAGCGTTCTCCAAGACGGCCTTCAGGACGCGTGACAACGCAGAATCGCTGAGCAGAAACTTAGAGCCAAGTTCCGCACACATGAGTACGGCCTCAACCAGGACCTGGGATTCATGTTGCATTACATTCATCCCCCACCATCTGGTCTAGGCTTGCAAAATCCTACCAACTGTCCTGTCTTGAGGCAATTTACACCTCTTTAACCTGGGGTTACCCCTATCTCTGGATCTGTAAAGATTCAATTACCTGCAAATGCTCGTATTCTAAGCATTGTCTGGCATCTTTGAATTTGTCTACATATATATTTTTCTGGAACATACCTCTTCATTCACCTGAGGAAGGAGCAGTGCTCCGAAAGCTAGTGTTTGAAATAAACATGTTGGACTTTAACCTGGTGTTGTAAGACTTCTTACTGTGCTCACCCCATTCCAACATCGGCATCTCCACATCATAGTTAATTGTGTTTAAGTTCAATTCACAAGCACCTGCTACCACCATGTTATATTTTGTGGTTCCAGAAGTCCAAAATAATCACACTATTTGACACAGCTACTGGAGCTTTCATTGTGTTTATTATTGCACATCTCCACACACGTGGCAAAATTGTGAGTTTGGTGTGGTATTATCACAGCTATCAGCATTGCAAGGATTAATGTAGTGCCGAGAATAGCCACTAGAGGGAGCTACAGATACAACTATATAAGGCAGTGATGCTCGGCCTTAGGGGAGGGGTGCATGCAGGGGACAGCTAGTGAAGGTCATGAGAGCAGATAGTGTGAGTAAGGTTATATTATAATTTATACCAGTAGTGAGATTAGCAGTAGATGAGTGTAGTTCGATGTCATTGATCAATTCTGTATTCTAAAGGACTAAATGTTGAATCCCAGTTTTGTAGTGTAAATAAAATCATAGCTTTGTTTAAGTTAAAAGCTATTCTGTGGTCTTTGTGAACACTACTCCAACCATCCTGAAATAAGCAACACAAAGAACACCACACTTGGCTGTGGTGCAATAGTGAGCAGCGTGGCATTCTTGGTATACATATATACAGGGACAGAAACAATATATTGTTCATAAATCACTTCGAAATAATATAACAGTATAATAATATCCTAATAGGAAGTTAATTGCACTGAACTCAGGAGGAAGTGAAACTAATGAACATGAAAGCTAAAGTTGTTTTGGTTCTGCAGGCAATCTCTACATTAAATTTTATCAGAAACAGGGACTGAAAGTATCAATATTTCTACTGATGTGTCAGTTGCCCTTACAATGATATCATCCTAGACTTTTAAATGGATCTTTCTGAACACCATTTAATGTTAACAACAACAGTAATTTCATTTATATATTTTGAAGGTAGAAAAACCTGCCAAAACACTTCACAGATGATTAATCAGGTAAAATGGATGACAAGATTAAAAGAAAGTAATATTAAGAGTGTTATATAAATGTGGATTGTTATTTCTGTGTTTCTGCATGGTCACTTTAGTCATGCGATAGTCCGTGATGTCATCGGCTACTTCGCGGGCTTTGAGTCAGTATAGACTAATCAGTTTGTGCAGTTAATTTGTGCAGTTAACAATCATCCAGTAAACCTTTGTTGATTATTGTGTTCAACTCACGTCCTTCAGCATTTCCTTTCTTTTATCCTGAAAATAAAATACCCAATAGAGTGTGGTGAAGTAAAGGTAGGATTTTTAAGGATGGTTTTAACTGAGGAGAAGGAGGTGAAGAATGGCCCTCCTGTAGGCTGGGCATGTACATGCCCTCTGCAGCACCTTCTGTTGCCTTTGATCTGAACCCATGGACTGAAGATCTGCTTCCCCAGACTCCATAAACGTTAACATGGTTAGCTGCAGATGATGTAGGCAGCACAGTCTGACATTTTTGCTGGAAAGTGGATTCCTGTGAATTTTCAATACCCATTTTATGTCTGCTCATCATACCTTGCCCCTCTCTTTCTGTACATCTGCCAGAAGACAGGGAGCCATACTCCAGTATATTCTGCCATGGTTGCCAATTCATAGCACACAGTCTCTGGGGTAGATTATATTTGCTGAAATGTATCACCAGTGAGACCTGATCAATTGGGCAGCACAGTGACACAGTGGTTGGCATTACTGCCTCACAGCGGCACGGTCCCGGGTTAAATCCTGGCCTTGGGTCACTATCTGTGTGGAGTTTGCACTTTCTCCCCGTATCTGCATGGGTTTCCTCCGGATGCTCTGGTTTCCACCCACAGTTTAAAGGTATGCGTGTTAGGTGCATTAGCCATGACGAATTGTCCATTAGTGTGTTGCTCGTTGTGCTTTTCCTTAATTGCTCTGTTTTAATAACCTTTGCTCTAGAGTCGCCAGGTATCTTTCTGATACCACCACGAGGTTCAAAGCCAAGTACTGATCAATAACTCAATACACCAGTTAGTAAGTTTGAAATCAATACACATTTATTATACACACAGTCAATCACTACTCATGCATAAAACTCTACTTACTAAACTATCACTCTTACTAAAAGCCTATACTTAGCTTTGAATGGCCCACCAGGTCAGAGGAACAATGGCCTTTGTCCGCTTCTGATTCTGTTGGCTTCGAGCTGGTACGGAATAGTAGCTAGGAGCATCTATCTCGTAGCGTGCGTTGATCTGAGACTTACTTGGTTGATGCAGCTGCTAGGCAGGTCTCTCTTCATTGAGAGCCAAGGCCAAGAAGAAGGAACTGAACTTGGGGATGCTATCTATTAGGCCTCAGGGGCTTTGCGCCCTTTTGGGCGGACCCCGGACTTGGTCCCAATTAATTGGACCATGTTTCAATCATTCTCATCGATTTTCTCCAATACTGGAGTTGTTCCCTGATCGTTGGGAGGACCCTAGGTGTTCGTTGGCTTGCCTTTGTTCTCGCTCCCACTGGCGCCGGGGAGTCTGTCTTGGTCCCGATTGTTTCAATGTCTCTGATTGTTTCTGGAGATCGCTCATTAATATGTTAATGGCTATTGGTTTCGGTTCTGTCTGGGTTCTGCAAATCTTAATACACAGGAAACCTTGCACCTGCTTGTGTTCCCTGTAGTTGGCGAATTTTCCCTACACTCCTCATGAGTGTCCATTTTGAAATCGGGACGTGGCCACCCCAGGTGGCTACAAGTGTCTAAGGATGTGCAGGTTAGGACTTGAGGTTACGGGGATGGGGTAGTGGGGACGGGTTGGTGCAGACTCGATTCACCGAATGTCCTCTGGCATTCAGGGCTGGTAATACAAGGAGTGTGAGGATATTAAAGACCTAATAGAATTCTTTCTGCCATAAAATGAACATTGGGAAAGGGGTTTGGCAGCTAATTTTAGTCTTTGCAGGGATTGAAACAAGATCAAGTCTCGGGAGGCTCAACGAGTACTTTGAGGAATCTCTTTTGGTATTGTGGGAATGTGAAAGTCAGCCTGCTAAAGATGGTGGCTTGGGTCGAAGGTTCTGCCAGTCATATATGCATTATCGTCCATACATGCTAGAGCAGTGACATAAAGGGTTATTTGGAGCTGAGTGTGAAAATTCTTGTCCTCAGTGACATATTTATCCCTTCTGTTTCCATTGGTGAGCAAAGTACTTATCTGGCTGATTCACAAATTTGCCTCAGATTGATTCAGTTCCAAATTCCCATTAGGGTATTCATTTAGAGCCATTTCAATTCTGTGTGAGTCCTCACTTAAATCTCCTTCCCAAGGAGCATTGTGACTCATTGGTCATTACAAGTGTTAAGTACCAGAGAATACCAGAGAATACATCACATGATGTGTAGTGTCATCAGCTGAGAGTTTGCATGGGCTTTGCAGTTCTCCATCTTAGATTGTATGAGCAACACCCTTTAATAAACCTCCCATCGTGCTTGAAAGAATCCAGAGTGTGGGCACCTACATACCTTTTCTCTTTGTGGCAACAAAGGAATATCACAACACTTACCTGAAGTGGTGTTGCTACAATTAGACCTACTGGAAAACGGCAGCTAGTGCTGTAAAAAAAGGTACATGGTTTGGCTTTCCCCTGTGATCCTACAGAGGAGGACTCTGCATTCTACACTTCTGAGAAGGCCCGATTCGGAAGTTCAGGTGAGAGAATTGGAGCTCCGGTGCCAAGTAAGTTAGTAGGAGAGGAGTGACTAACTGGCAATGATTGTCACTTCTTGGAAGGTTGGCCAGGTAGTTATTGTTATAATGCAGCAAATTATAATATTGGCCTATCCTATAGATGCCAATAGATATTCTGGGATTATTCTGCTGGCTATTTGTAATGATTGAAGTCATGTTATGTGTCCCAATTTTCTTACACGATCCCTGAAAATGTAGTAGCTGGAAATCAAATTCAGGTTAATGAGAATTTTGCAAGGGTAACTGACCTCAGTACAACTGTGTCACCTCATTGGAGAATCGAGTCTCAGTTGATTGATGTCAAAGCACATGGCTGATGCCATAAGCTTTAAGTGTATTTGGACTGATGAGAATGTTTAGTGGATTCTCGTAGTAACAATGAAACCAATTAATGGGACAATTTGTGGCGGGGAGAGGAATCATTACGTTGATTCGGATTTTGTTTGGCATAACTTCTGAGGCATAAATGTAGACCTGCGACATGACTGAAGCCAAAGACAGCAACTGTAACTAAGGAGACATATTCACTGGAGGGTAAATAAGATTTGGATGAAACCAATATAATTTTGCAGACAATTAACTCCAAAGTTTTCTCTTTTGCTGACATTAATATTATTTGCTACTAAATGTAAATTATACTAAAAGTTCACCATTATGAATGGCCTGATTCAATTTGCAGACAAGCAAATTGGTGGAAAATTATTGGTAATGAGCTGAAGTTCTGACCCCGCATCCTCTCCATCATAAAGATCAAATGCTACCAAAAATAGCAATTTAAAATTTCTGAGGTAGATTTATTCAAAGTCAAACAGATCCAGTCACAGAGCTAGGCTGGAGCTGCAGCTGTTGGGAAGCTTTTGACAATTTTCCGTTAAATCATACAGGACTGGAATTTACCATTCAGCCCATCAATCTATACTGTACATTTTCTCCACATGAGGCCACCTCACCGAATTCCACTCCCCATATCGTGTTATGTATCTCTTTTACAAGCAAATTTCTAATTACCTTTTCAAATCATTTATTGATGCTGCATCACTGGTAATTTGTGACAGGAAATATTATCATTTACACAATGCAGCATTCAATAAGATCATGGCTGATAAATTACATCCAAATTAGACGGCAACTGGGGAATGTGGATGGCTATTTGAGGCCAAATCCACATTAGACATGTGGGAGGCTTTTCAAGGCCTGTTTATTGAAGCGGAGGACACGCATGTCCCCGCAAAAATGAAAGATAGAAATGGCAGGATTCGGGAACATGGATGACAAGGGAAATTGTAAGCTTGGTCCAAATGAAAAAGGAAGCAGACAATTTCCGAATGGTATGTTGCCTCCCGGGTGCACGGGTCAGGGATGTCTCAGATTGGCTGCAGGTCATACTGAAGGGGGAGGGTGAACAGCCAGTTGTCATGGTGCATATAGGCACCAACGATATAGGTAAAACATGGGATGAGGCCCTACAATCAAAATTTAGGGAGTTAGGAGATAAGTTAAAAAGTAGGACCTCAAAGGTAGTAATCTCAGGATTGCTACCAGTGTCACGAAACAGTCAGAGTAGAAATTTAAGAATAGACAGAATGAATACGTGGCTTGAGAGATGGTGCAGGAGGGAGGGGTTCAGATTTTTGGGACATTGGAACCGGTTCTGGGGTCGGTGGGACCATTACAAATCGGATGGTCTACACCTGGGCAGGACTGGAACCAATGTCCTCGGGGGTGCTTTTGCTAACACTGTTGGGGAGGTTTTAAACTAATGTGGCAGGGGGATGGGAACCAGATTAGGAAGTTAGAGGTCAGTAAAGAGGCAGCAAATAAAGCCAGTAAGGTACTGGATAATAAACTCAATGTGACTAAGGGGAAGAGTAGACAGGGAAGAGATAATGATTGCAAAGGGACAGGTGGTCTGAGGTGCATTTGTTTTAATGCGAGAAGTGTAGCAGGTAAGGCAGATGAACTTAGGGCTTCGATTAGTACCTGGGAATATGATGTTATTGGTATTACTGAGACTTGGTTGAGGGATGGGCAAGACTGGCAACTAAATATCCCAGGGTATAGATGCTTCAGGAGGGATAGGGAGGGAGGGAAAAGGGGTGGAGGAGTTGCATTACTGGTCAGAGATTATATCATAGCTGTGATTAAGGAGGACATGATGGAGGATTCGAGAACTGAGGCAATATGAATAGAGCTAAGAAATAGGAAGGGTGCAGTAACTTTGTTGGGACTTTACTATAGGCCTCCCAAAAGCGAGCGTGAAGTAGAGGTACAAATATGTAGACAATACATAGGAGCAATAGGGTGGTTGTGATGGGAGATTTTAACTTCCCCAACATTGAATGGGACTCATTGAGTGTTGGAGGTGTAGATGGAGCAGAATTTGTAAGGAGCATCCAGGAGAGTTTGTTAGAGCAGTATGTAAATAGTCCAACGTGGGAAGGGGCCTTACTGGACCTGGTATTGGGGAATAATCCCAGCCAGCTGGTTGACGTTTCAGCCGGCGATTACTTTGGGAATAGCGATCACAATTCCATAAGTGTTAGAATACTCATGGACAAAGACGAGAGTGGTCCTAAAGGAAGAGTGTGAAATTGGGGAAAGGCCAACTATAACAAAATTCGGCAGGAGCTTGGGAATGTGGATTGGGAGTAGCTGTTTAAGGGTAAATCCATATTTGAAATGTGGGAGTCTTTTAAGGAAAGGTTGATTGGAGTGCAGGACAGACACGTTCCTGTGAAAATGAGAGATAGAAATGGCAAGATTAGGGAACCATGGGTGATGGTTGGAATTGTGAGACTAGCTAAAATGGAAAAGGAAGCATACATAAGATCGAGGCGACTCAAATCTGATGAAGCTTTGGAGGAATATAGGGAAAGTAGAACAAATCTCAAACACGCAATAAAGAGAGCTAAAAGGGGTCATGAAATATCTTTGTCTAACAGGGTTAAGGAAAATCCCAAAGCCTTTTATTCGTATATAAGGAGCAAGAGGGTAATTAGAGAAAGGAGTGGCCCACTCAAAGACAAAAGAGGGAATTTTTGCGTGGAGTCAGAGGAAATGAGTGAGATTCTTAATGAGTACTTTGCATCGGTATTCACCAAGGAGAGGGACATGATGGATGTTGAGGCTAGGGATGGATGTTTAAATACTCTAGGTCATGTCGGCATAAGGAAGGGGGAGGTTTTGGGTATCCAGGACTGGATGGGATCTATCACAGGTTACTGAGGGAAGCGAGGGATGAAATAGCTGGGGCCTTAACAGATATCTTTGCAGCATCCTTGAGCACGGGTGAGGTCCCGGAGGACTGGATAATTGCTAATATTGTCCCTTTGTTTAAGAAGGGTAGCAGGGATAATCCAGGGAATTACAGACCTGTCAGCTTGACGTCCGTGGTAGGCAAACTGTTGGTGAAGATACTGAGGGATAGGATTTATTCACATTTGGAAGAAAATAGACTTATCAGTGATAAGCAGCGTGGTTTTGTGCAGGGAAGGACATGTCTTACAATCCTAATAGAATTCTTTGAGGAAGTCACAAAGTTAATTGATGAGGGAAGAGCTGTAGATGTCATATACATGGACTTCAGTAAAACGTTTGATAAAGTTTCCCATGGCAGGTTGATGGAAAAAGTGAAGTTGTATGGAGTTCAGGGTGTATTAGCTAGATGGATAAAGAATTGGCTGGGCAACAGGAGACAGAGAGTAGTGGTGGAAGGGAGTGTCTCAAAATGGAGAAAGATTACTAGTGGTCTTCCACAGGGATCCGTGCTTGGACCACTGTTGTTTGTGATATACATGAATGAGCTGGACGAAGGTATAAGTGGTCTGATGAGCAAGTTTGCAGATGATACTAAGATTGGTGGAGTTGCAGATAGTGAGGAGGACTGTCAGGGAATACAGCAAAATATAGATAGATTGGAGAGTTGGGCAGAGAAATGGCAGATGGAGTTCAATCCAGGAAAATGTGAGGTGATGCATTTTGGAAGATTTAACTCAAGAGAAGACTATATGGTCAATGGAAGAGTCCTGGGGAAAATTGATGTACAGAGAGATCTGGGAGTTGAGGTCCATTGTACCCTGAAGTGGCAACGCAGGTCGATAGAGTGGTCAAGAAGGCATACAGCATGCCTTCATCGGACGGGGTATTGAGTACAAGAGTCAGCAGGTCATGTTACAGTTGTATATGACTTTGGTTAGGCCACATTTGGAATACTGCGTGCAGTTCTGGTCGCCACATTACCAGAAGGATGTGGATGCTTTAGAGAGGGTGCAGAGGAGGTTCACCAGGATATTGCCTGGTATGGAAGGTGCTAGCTCTGAAGAAAGGTTGAGTAGATTAGGATTGTTTTCATTGGAAAGACGGAGGTTGAGGGGGGACCTGATTGAGGTCTACATGATTATGAGAGTTATGGACAGGGTGGATATCAACAAGCTTTTTCCAAGAGTGGGGTGTCAATTACAAAGGGGTCACGATTTCAAGGTGAGAGGGGGAAAGTTTAACGGAGATGTGCGTGGACAGTGTTTTACGCAGAGGGTGGTGGGTGCCTGGAACGCTTTGCCAGCGGAGGTGGTAGAGGCGGGTACAATAGCATCATTTAGGATGCATCTGGACAGATATATGAACGGGTGGGGAACAGAGAGATGTAGACCTTGGAAAATAGGCAACAGGTTTATATAAAGGATCTGGATCGGCGCAGACTGGGAGGGCCGAAGGGCCTGTTCCTGTGCTGTAATTTTTTTTGTTCTTTGTTCTAATAGATCTAGGCATCTAAAAACTGAAGAAGCCATCGAGGAGTACAGTGATATTAGGAAGGAACTTAAACGTGGAATTAGAAGGGCTAAAAGGGCCATGAGATGTCTTTAGCAGACGTGGTCAAGGAGAATTCCAACAAGGCTTTTTATGCATATATTAGGAGCAAGAGAAAGAGTAGGCCCACTTAAGGACAATGGAGGGAAGTTATGCATGGAACAACAAGAAGTGGGTGAAATCCTTAATGAGTACTTCGTATCGATATTCACCAGGGAGAAGGACATGATGGATGTTGAAGTCAGGGATAGGTGTGTGAATGTTCTTGAGAACTGTGATGAATGTATAATGCATAATTCACACTGTGTATCACTGTGTACCTGTGTGCTCCATCTGTGAGCCTTGGCGCGGCTCTGCCCACAGGGGGAGATGAGGAGCTTGTACAGGGCTCCACCCTTGGCTCCACCCATGGCTCCGCCCATGGCCCTTCCCACTACCGGAAGTATAAAGTGCTGCGGTCTTGTGAGTCTGCCCTCAGTTCTTCTGGTCGCAGGCAGGCTCAGTTGTAAGTTGATTAAAGCCACAGTTTACTTCCTCTTGTGTCTTGAGTGAATTGATGGTCGCATCAAGAATGTCAATATATCAAAGGCGGAAGTATTGAGTAACCTAAATTCATTAAAGTACACAAGTCCCTGGGCTAGATGGCATCTATCCCACGTTACTGCAGGAGGCAAGGGGAGAAATAACTGGGCCCTTAACAGATATCTTCACATCTTCTTTGACCACAGGCGAAGTTCCAGAGGGCTGAAGAATAGCCAATGTTGTTCCCTTGTTTAAGAAACGAAGCAGGGATCATCCAGCAAATTATAGGCTGGTGAACCTGACATCAGTGGTAGGGAAGCTTTTGGAAAACATACTAAGGGACAGGATATATGCACATTTGGAGGAAAATGGACTAGTTACTGACAGGCAGCGTGGTTTTGGCTGGGGAAGGTCATGTCTCCCCAGAAGGTCTTGATCAAGTTTTTTGAAGCCGTGACAAGGTAAATATCATGAGGGAAGGACTGTGGATGTAGTTTAAATGGACTTTAACAAGGCATTTGACAAGATCCCACATGGCTGACTGATACAAAAACTAAAATCACATGGGATTCGGGGTGGGCTGGCTAGATTGAAAAAGAACTGGCTTGGTTATAAAAGACAGAGAGTAGCATTGTAAGGGTGTTTTTCAGAATGGCGATCTGCAGCTAGTGGTGTTCCACAGGGATCAGTGCTGGGACCTCTGTTGTTTGTAGTATATATAAATAATTTGGAGGAAAATGTGGGTGGTCTGATTAGTAAGTTTGTAGATGACACAAAGATTGGCGGAGTTGCTAATAGTTCTGAGGATTGTCAGAGGGTACAACAGGGCACAGAAACGGCAGATGGAGTTTAATCCGGACAAATGTGAGGTGATGCATTTTGGAGGATCAAATCTAGGTATGAATTATGCTGGAAATGGCAAAACCCTTAGGAACATTACCATACAGAGGGATCTGGGCGTTCAGGTCTAAAGTTCCCTAAAAGTGGCAACACAAGTTGCCAAGGTGATTAAGAAGGCATATGGCATGCTTGCCTTCATCAGCCAGGGCACTGAGCACAGGAGCTGGGAAATCATGTTACAGCTATATAAAACTTTGGTTAGGCCGCATTTGGAGTATTGCGTGCAGTTCTGGTCACCACATTATCAGAAGGACGTGGAAGGTTTGGAGAGAGTGCAAAGAAGGTTCACCAGGATGTTGCCTGGCCTCAAGGGTGTTGGCTATGAAGAGAGGTTGAATAAACTAGGATTGTTTTTACTGGAAAAACAGAGGCTGAGGGTAGAAGTAATAGAGGTCTGCAAAATTCTGAGACGCAAAGACAGGGTGGACAGTCAGAGGCTTTTTCCAAGGGTGGAAGTGTCAATTACAAGTGGGCACAGGTTCAAGGTGAGAGGGGAAAGTTTAAGGGAGATGTGCGGGGTTGGTTTTTCATGCAGTGAGTGGTGGGTTCCTGGAACGTGCTGCCAGAGGATGTGGTGGAAGCAGGCACATTAGCAACATTTAAGACAGTAAGAAGTCTTACAACACCAGGTTAAGGTCCAACAGGTTTGGTTTCAAATCACTAGCTTTCGGAGCACTGCTCCTTCCTCAGGTGAATTACACCTGCTCCGAAAGCTTGTGTTTGAAACAGACCTGTTGGACTTTAACCTGGTGCTCACCCCAGTCCAATGCCGGCATTTCCACATCATGGCTATCATTTAAGAGGCATCTGGATGAATCCATGAATAGGTAGAAAATAGAGGGATAAGGACTGAGTAAGGGCAGAAAGCTTTTTTCTTAGTTAGGGCATCATAATCGGCACAGGCTTGGAGGGCCGAAGGGCCTGTTCCTGTGCTGTACTTTTCTTTGTTCTTCGTTCTACCTGAGCTGAAACCTTCCTGCACCATCCTTATATACCTTGATTCCCTGAATACTAAAACTCCATTGATGAATGCATTGAATGTATTCAAGCACAGAGTGCCCACAGTGGCTCACTGAAGTAGGCAATTCCAAAGATTATGCCATGGCTGAAAAGCAGCTCGCCATGGCATAGTGTGGCCGATAGAAGCCAGGAGATCTACCCGTGATCTACCGGACTCGCAACGCCTCGTGAGATCGAACACTTTCTCGTGAGACGTTGCGATGTAAATGCAGTCCATTGTGGGTGGGATCACGTTTTAGCAAATCTGCATATTAAAGGGAAACAGTCTTACTTTCATATGCAGATTCCCAAGATACATGAGGCATGGGATCTATTTCCTTTGCTTCAGAGGACTTGGGCAAGCACCGTTCAGTACTGGTCTCCACAAGTGAGGACCAAATGGAATGGCACTGGGGGGGGGGGGGTGGTCTCCCAGGGGATCAGAGGCCACAGGTGCATGACCTTTGTTCTGGGTGGTACCCTGTCACTGCTGGTGCCACCAGGGAACAAGGGGAGTGCCAGCCTCACAGTGCCACCTGGGTGCCAGCCTGGCAGTGCTAAGGTTCCCAGGTCGCACTGCCAGCTGGAAGGGGCACTGCCACGCTGCCAATTTGGCTCGAAGGTGCCAAGTTGGCATTTTTTGTGCGGGTGCGATCGTGTCGGGGGGAGGGCTGTATGTGGGCGTTTGGGGGGGGGGGGGGGTTGGGAGGGCTTCCCTGAGATTCTGCCATAGTGCATTGGGGTTTGAGGGGGCCGGGTGCAGCACAGGGGATCTCTGAGATTGGGACGCCATTTAAACATGGCATCCCAATCTCTCGCTAGTTCTGGCGACCAGAGTTCCTAAGTGAACAAAATAGGGCTATGTCTGGCATCGCCTTTGCATTTCCCACTGAGGCCTCTTGTCAAACGCGAGTGGCATTTTATAACCTTGTGTTTCTTGACGTTGCAAGCACCAGGAAACATGAACCTAACCGCACTCGATATGGGATTTTGTTTCCATTTAGTAAAGTTGCGCCCACAATCTTCTTGAGTGAAGTTCTTCCTCATTTCAATCGTAGATGGTTGATCCCTTATACTGAGACTGTGACCCCCAGTTCTACGCTTTCCAACCCATGGGAATCATCCTCTTAGCATATATCCTATCAAACCCCTGAAGAATTTTATGATTTACTGAGATTGTCTCTCATTCTTCTGAACTCAAGAGAAATAGGCCCAGCATATTGAATCTCTCCTCACTAAAAAATCCTTGCATTCTAGGAATCAGTCCAGTGAAGCTTTGTAACACCCTAGAGGCAAGCAAATCCTTCCTTGGGATAGGAGACCAAAATTTGAACATACCTCTCAGGTGTGGTCTCACCAAGGTCCTTTATAATTGCAGTACCATGGGCGGGAATCTCTAACTCTCCGCCGGGTCGGAGAATCCCCGGGGGGTGGCGTGAATCCCGCCCTGCCACTCCAACGCTGTATTCTCAGGCGCCTGGCTGTGGGCGGAGGCGGGTTTAGGCCAGGCCGGTCGGGGGGGTGTTGGCAGTGGCCCCCCCCGGCAATTCTCCGGGCCCCGATGGGCCGAATGGCTGTGCGTACCTGGCCAGTCCCACCAGCGTGAAATGGACATGGTCCATCCGGTGGGACCTGGCTTGGAGGGCGGCTAGCAGAGTCCTCGGGGGGGGGGGGGGGGGGGGGGTGTATCCGTCCCGGGGGGGCACGGTTTCCTTGCCCGTGATCGGGACCCACCGATCAGCGGGCAGGGCTGTGCCGTGGGGGCACTCTTTCCCTCCGCGCCGGCCTCTGTAAGGCTCCACCATGGCCGGCACGGAGAAGAACCCCCTGCACATGCGCAGGAACACGCCGGCGTTTCCGTGCATGCGCCAATTCGCCGGCATCGGCCTAGTCCCCGGAAGTGCGGAGGATCCCGCAACTTCCGAGCGGCCCGATGCCAGAGTGGTTCACGCCGCTCATGGCGCCGGCATCGGGCCGTCCCGCCAATTGCGGGAGAATCCTGGCCCACACCGTTACTCTCGAAAGCAAACATGCAGGTACAAAAAGCAGTTTAAAAATACAAATGGTATGTTTGCCTCCTCTGCAATATGACTTGAATACAGGAGCACAAATATCACATTGCTTCTGTACAGGGCCTTGGTGAGACCACACCTGGATTATTGCGCAGTTTTGGTCAGCATATATAAGAAAATATAGATTTGCCAGAGAGAGAGTGCAACAAAAGCTCACCAGACTGATTCCTGGGGTAGCAGGATTATCATGTGAGGGGAGATGTGGTCAATTGGGCCTGTAATTATTGGAATTTAGAAGAATGAGAGGGGATATGTTTGAAACATATAGAATTCTGAAATGACTGTGCAGACTGGATGCAGGGATGTTGTTTGCTCTGGCTGGTGGTGTCTAAGCAGCTACCTCTGGACTAATAAAACTGCTGATCACTGGCTAGTGCAATGCGTTGCTGTATGGCATTGAATGTACGATTTGCATTTCAAAGACCATCAAGGATTTGAACCCATTTTAAGTCTACTTGACTTTAAAGGAAGTCTCTGATACTTGCAACAGCTGCTTAGTTAAACACTAATGTCTGAGGCAGCAGATGTTAGGAAATGGTAAGTGAAAATGCAGTGATTTTTCAACCTACTGCCTGGATTGTTCTTCAGCTCTTCTAGGGGTCACAGTCTCAGGATACAGGGTGGGCCATTTAGGTTGGAGATGAGGTGAAACTGACAGCTGGAAGGGGCACTGCCAGGTTGGCTCAGCTAAGATGCTAAGATGGCATTTTTTGTGCGTGGGAGATTGGATTGGGGGTGCTGGGGGGTAGGGGGGCTTCCCGGGGATTCTCCCATAGTGCTTTGGGGCTTCAGGGAGGTCAGTGAGTTGTAAACCTGTGGAATTTTCTGCCACCGAAGGCTGTGGAGGCCAAGTCATTGAATATAGTTAAGAAGGAAATAGATAGATTTCTAGGGGGTAATTCTCCAGCTGCATTGCACCTGATTCACATTCAGACCACAGCAGATGCTATCTCTCTGGCTCTACAATCAACACTCGAACACCTCGACAACAAAGATACCTATGTAAGACTGCCGTTCATCGACTACAGCTCCACCTTCAACACCATTACCCCAACAAGGCTAATATCCAAACTCTGCAATTTTGGACTTGACCCCTCCCTGTGCAGCTGGATCCTTGACTTCCTTACCAACAGGCCGCAATCTGTCAGGATAGGTATCAACAGCTCCTCCACAATAGTCCTCAATACCGGGGCCCTGCAAGGATGTGTGCTCAGTCCTCTGCTGTACTCCCTATACACCCATGACTGTGTGGCAAGATTTAACTCCAACTCAATCTATAAGTTTGCGGATGATACGACTGTGGTGGGCCGTATTTGAAACAATGACGAATCAGACTACAGGAGGGAGATAAATCATTTGGTTGCATGGTGTACCGAAAACAACCTTTGTTGAAATGTAGGAAAGACCAAAGAACTGATCATCGACTTCGCGAAGCGTAGCATGAAACATAATCCCGTCTGCATCAATGGCTCCGAAGTGGAGATGGTCGATAGCTTTAAGTTGCTAAGGGGTCACCATCACCAACAGTCTGTCCTGGTCCACTCACGTTGATGCAACAGTCATGAAAGCCCAACAATGTCTCTACTTCCTACGGAAGCTAAAGAAATTTGGCATGTCTGCATCGACTCTCAGAAACTTCTACAGATGTGCGATAGAGAGCATCCTATCCGGCTGCATCACAGCCTGGTATGGCAACTGCTCAGTCCAAGATCGCAAGAAACTGCAGAGTGTGATGAACTCAGCCCAGCGCATCATACAAGCTTGTCACCCCCACATTGATTCTGAAAACACCTCCCACTGCCTCAGGAAGGCAGACAGCATTATCAGAGACTCCACCCACCCAGGCATTGCCTTCTTCCAGACCCTTCCATCAGGCAGAAGGTACAGAAGTCTGAAGACCTGCACATCCAGACATAGGGAACAGCTTCTACCACACATCTATAAGGTTCCTCAACGACTCCACCTCGGACTGATCTGTTCCCTGTAAGAACACTATTCACGACACCCTATGCTGGGGGCAGGGAAGCCATTCCACTGGCACGGGGGGGGGGGGGGCATTGGCGGGGCTGGCGGGACTGGTGGGGAGTCGTCCGGGGGTGGCGAGTGGGGTTACAGGGGGGCACTATCTGGCATGCCGGGTCCACGCTCAGGCGGCGCCATGTTGTACGGCCCTGCCACTGCAGGTTGCCGCCGTGTGCATGCGTGGCCATGGACCCAGCCATTCTCCGTCCATATCCGCAGGTGAAATCGGGGGCTGCGAGCTCCCCACCGGGCGGAGCATTAGTGCAGGGGCAGCACTGACTTTTTGGTCGTAAGGTCAGATGCTTCCTCCGAACGTAGCCGCAAAATCGGAGAAGCCAACCCTATGTCTTTACACCAACAAGCTGCTGCTGAGTGCCTGATTTTACACAACTATGGCAAGGGCAAGTCTGTGTCTGTGTTCGCATTTCGGTCAACATCTTGTCAATTAGCTCAAACTCAACTGTTTCTTTGGCTGCTAATTCTACGGATACAGAAACTTCCAAAGTTTTCTTTAAGATCAGGTTGCTTTCAGTTAACAACTGCTTTTGAATAGCTTTGCTCCGTAAAGCACAGATTAATCTATCTCTGATGGTATTGTTGAACACATCCTCAAATTCACAGTGTTCAGCCAGTCTTTTCAGGCTAGTGACAAACTGGGCATTCGATTCACCACCTTCTTGTTTGCGCTTATGAAAGCTAAACCTTTCTGCGACAACGTAAAGGTTTCAGTGAATAGTGGCCCTGTAATATTTCCATTATTTCACAGTTGATGTGTGTGCCAA
This sequence comes from Scyliorhinus canicula, assembly GCF_902713615.1. Taxonomy (NCBI): domain Eukaryota; kingdom Metazoa; phylum Chordata; class Chondrichthyes; order Carcharhiniformes; family Scyliorhinidae; genus Scyliorhinus; species Scyliorhinus canicula. Next base: position 112,838,899 of record NC_052148.1, on the reverse strand, counting down.
ACGTTCCCCCACCCGCCCACATTATGCTCAGGAAAGTTGATTTTTACATCTGTTGCTCATTAGAACAAAATAGTTGAACCTCTCTGTATATGAGCTCCATCACTCTGTGTTCTCATCAAACGGTCCCATAACGCCAAATACTCCCATCATTTTTCATTATGTAAGGACCTGCATGTGTACAATGTACCACAAATATTTAGCACTACCTGTTTTAATCATTGTTTCCTTTTGCCTCAAAACAAGGTTGTTGTTGTTTTCCTTTCGTGTTTTACAACACCCCATCTCTAAATTTGTTGTTGGATTACTGTCACCAATTGTTTTGGGCAGAGCAGGTGGCGGGCTTCTTTCCAAAGTTATTTTCCTCAGATTCTAGAATGATTTTTCGGTTCCTACTGCAACCGTTGTTTGACTTCACCCATCGCCAGCTTTCATGTAGCGACGATTTTAATTCTGAAATTTTCTTTTCAAGTGCCGACAAACGCTGTTCGCATACTTCATCGCCCGTTTTTATGTGGTCGTTTTTAAGATCACGTGGAACATAGAACATTACAGCGCAGTACAGGCCCTTCGGCCCTCGATGTTGTGCTGACCTGTGAAACCCCGCTAAAGCCCATCTACACTATTCCCTTATCATCCATATGTCTATCCAATGACCATTTGAATGCCCTTAGTGTTGGCGAGTCCACTAGTGTTGCAGGCTGGGTATTCCACGCCCTTACTACTCTGAGTAAAGAACCTACCTCTGACATCTGTCCTATATCTATCTCCCCTCAATTTAAAGCTATGTCCCCTCGTGCTAGACATCGCCATCCGAGGAAAAAGGCTCTCACTGTCCACCCTATCTAATCCTCTGATCATCTTGTATGCCCCAATTAAGCCACCTCTTAACCTTCTTCTCTGTAACGAAAACAGCCTCAAGTCCCTCAGCCTTCCCTCATAAGATCTTCCCTCCATACCAGGCAACATCCTGGTAAATCTCTGCACCCGTTCCAAAGCTTCCACGTCCTTCCTATAATGTGGCGACCAGAATTGCACGTAATACTCCAAATGCGGCCGCGCCAGAGTTTTGTACAGCTGCAACATGACCTCATGGCTCCGAAACTCAATCCCTCTACCAATAAAAGCTAACACACCGTACGCCTTCTTAACAACCCTCTCAACCTGGGTGGCAACTTTCAGGGATCTATATACATGGACACCGAGATCGCTCTGCTCATCCACACTACCAAGAATCTTACCATTAGCTCAGTACTCTGTCTTCCTGTTACTCCTTCCAAAATGAATCACCTCACACTTTTCTGCATTAAACACCATTTGCTACCTCTCAGCCCAGGTCTGAAGCTTATCTCTGTCCCTCTGTAACTTGTAACATCCTTCCGCACTGTCCACAACTCCACCGACTTTAGTGTCATCTGCAAATTTACTCACCCATCCTTCTATGCCCTCCTCCAGGTCATTTATAAAAATGACAATCGCAGTGGCCCCAAAACAGATCATAGATCATAGAATTTATAGTGCAGAAGGAGGCCATTCGGCCCATTGAGTCTGCACTGGCTCTTGGAAAGAGCACCCTACCCAAGGACAACATCTCTCCCTATCCCAATAACCCAGTAACCCCACCCAACACTAAGGGCAATTGTGGACACTAAGGACATTTTATCATGGCCAATCCACCTAACCTGCACATCTTTGGACTGTGGGAGGAAACCGGAGCACCAGGAGGAAACCCACGCACACACGGGGAGAACGTGCAGATTCCACACAAACAGTGACCCAAGCCGGAATCGAACCTGGGACCCTGGAGCTGTGAAGCCATTGTGCTATCCACAATGCTACCGTGCTGCCCTTGTGGTACACCCCAGTCTGAATATTTCCCATCAACCACCACCCTTTGTCTTCCAGGTAGCCAATTTCTGATCCAAACTGCTAAATCACCCTGAATCCCACGCCTCTATATTTTCTGCAATAGCCTACCGTGGGGAACCTTATCAAACGCTTTACTGAAATCCATATACACCACATCAACTGCTTTACCCTCATCCACCTGTTTGTTCACCTTCTCAAAGAACTCAATAAGGTTTGTGAGGCGCGACCTATCCTTCACAAAACCATGTTTACTATCCCTAATCAAATTATTCCTTTCCAGATGATTATACATCCTATCTCTTGTAAACCTTTCCAAGACTTTGCCCACAACGGAAGTAAGGCTCACTGGTCTAGAGTTACCGGGGTTGTCTCTACTCCCCTTCTTGAACAAGGGGACAACATTTGCTATCCTCCAACTTCTGGCACTATTCCTGTAGACAAAGATGACTTAAAGATCAAAGCCAAAGGCTCAGCAAACTCCTCGCTAGCTTCCCAGAGAATCCTAGGATAAATCCCATCTGGCCCAGGGGATTTATCTATTTTCACACTTTCCAGAATTGCTAACACCTCCTCCTTATGAACCTCAAGCCCTTCTAGTCTAGTCACCTGTATCTCAGTATTCTCCTCGACAACATTGTCTTTTTCCTATGTGAATACTGACGAAAATATTCATTTAGAACCTCTCCTATCTCCTCTGACTCCATGCAGACCTTCCCACTACTGTCCTTGACTGGCCCTCAGGCCTTACCACAGGCCTCAGTGGTTCAAGCAAACAAAGAACTTTGTTTCGAAGATGTTGATACTACAGGCTGCTATGTTACACGGCCCATTTGCCCATGCAAACGGCCAGTGATGTCATCTCAGATGTCATGTGACCAGTCTCTTAAAGTGTCCCTGTTTCTCTGCAAGGCTGCTAGTGAAGAAACACTAAAAATCACATGGATGCCCAACACAAACCCTATCACTACCACCCCAACTGCCGCGACTCAATTCACCTCCTGTTACCCACACCCCCGTACCTGAGAATTACTTAGCTGGTTCCCCCAGATCCTCTCCAGTGCCCCCTCTCCATTGGACTCCCTGGTGGATAGTGACAACTTGGACGCTAACCCCCAATATCCCCTTCAGAGGTGAGGTTGTCAGGTTGATGTTTTTATAGAGCTGTTGTAAACCACGCCAGTGAGACAGCTCGCTAATGATATAATAATGTATAAAATGAGGGGCGCGATACTCCGCTCCGATGGCAGAGTGTTGGCGCCGGCGTCAAAACGGGAGTATATCACCCTGATCCGTATATCACCCGTTCCGGGACCCCATTCTGTGTTGTACAAGGGGGCCAGAAGGGGTGCTGCTGGGAGCAGCGTCAGAGGTGCTGTCTTGGAGCAGCGTCAGCGATGCGGTGACCCGCAATTGACAAGGCGGCGTGTCGCACATAAGGCGACGCGAGCGCACAGGCTGCCGATGGAGCAACATGGCGCCACGCCGAGCAGCGGCCCGGTTCACCGGTCACAACCTGGAGATGCTCCTGGATGCCCCCGAGGAGAGGAGAGGGTGTCTGTACCCTGGAACCGGCCAGAGGGCCCCACCCAACGTGGTCCGGCATCTGTGGAGGGAGGTGGGCATGGCCGTCAGTGCCATTGCGTTGACACCCCGGACTGGCGAGCAGTGCCACAAAAAGCTCAACGGCTTACTGAGGGCAGCCAGGGTGAGTACCCAGCAATATGCCCATGGCACCAACCCCCTATCCCCCACATGTGTAACACCCACCTCCTCCACAGGGGGACGGTACAACCACAGCCGTGACCCGCATGGCTGCAGCCACCCATGCAAGCCGCGTTGGCCATGTGCCCTGTGCACCCATGCCAACATAGATCTAACTGCATGCATCGGACTGCCTAACAATGCTGTCATTCCGCCCCCCCGCCCCCCCACCTCAGGAAAAGAGCACCCATAACCAGCGAGAGCTTGCCCGAAACGGAGGGGGTGAACCTGTCTTGCGGTCCCTCACCGGGCACTGGACCTAGCTGGTGCACCCGAGGACCGGGAGATTGCCCATGCCGAGATCGGAAGCGCGCCACTAAGTGAGATTCCCCCTGCCTGGCCCCTTTCCCTCCAGCACTCTTTCCCCCCCCCCCCCCCCCCCCCCCCCAGCACTCTCTTCTCTCCCCCAGCACTCTCTTCCCTCCCCCAGCACTCTCTCCCCCCCGAACATTCTTCCCCCCCCCCCCATTACTCTCCCCTCGGCACTCTCCCCTCGGCACTCTCCCCTCGGCACTCTCCCCTCGGCACTCTCCCCTCGGCACCCGCCCCTCGGCACCCGCCCCTCGGCACTCTCCCCTCGGCACTCTCCCCTCGGCACTCTCCCCTCGGCACTCTCCCCTCGGCACTCTCCCCTCGGCACTCTCCCCTCGGCACTCTCCCCTCAGTACACTACCCCTAGCTGTTTCCCCTCAGCACTCCGCACCGCGACCCACACACCCCTCCACCTCCCTAACCATGATGGTGTCGTGTGTGTTGCAGGGCCACACGGTGACCAACTCGGAGCACCAGGCAGACACCGCCCGCATCCCGCGCCAGGACAGCTAGCCAACACAGACCACCCGGGCGCACCTGGTGATGTGTTGGGTATTGAGGGTCTGCAAGGACTGTGTTTACCACAGCAGTGAGAGAGACAGGCTTCCAACACTTGGAGAAATGCAACTCTATTTTATTGAACGACCAACTGTTAAACATGAACTGTGTGTTGACACTATGCTGAGTTGACTGGAGCCCTGAAGCTAACCTGACCAGACTATCTTGCTACTACATGGTGGATGTTCGTGTTGTTGGTACATGGGCTCTGGCTGTCTCAGAGGCTGCATCCCAAGATAGCGGGAAAACTAGTGCCCTCTGGCTTTATAGTGGCCATGTCCTGTCTGGTGATTGGCTGCTGTGTTCTGTGTGTTAATTGGTCATCCTGTGTGTCAATCACTGTCTGTCTGTGCACCATCATTTACTTGTGTGTATATTATGACACCTGGCAGACACCACCCCCGGCCAGCGCCTGGACGGCCAGCCCACAGGGATTCTAGCAGCGATGGGGAGGGCAGCTCCAACAACAGCCCTCCAGCCCAGTCCAGTGATGACACGACGACACGACGACCCAGGACACCAATACACAGGGGACAGACAGGCACGGCACGAGGATACAGGACACAGGCACACAGGGGATAGACAGGCACGGCACGACGACACAGGACACAGGCACACAGGGGATAGACAGGCACGGCACAACGACACAGGACACAGGACACAGACAGGCACAGCACGACGACACAGGACACCAATACACAGGGGACAGACAGGCACAGCACGACGACACAGGACACAGGCACACAGGGGACAGACAGGCACCGCACGATGACACAGGCACACAGGACACAGACAGGCACAGCACGATGACACAGGACACAGGCACACAGGGGATAGACAGGCACGGCACGACGACACAGGACACAGGCACACAGGGGATAGACAGGCATGGCACGACGACACAGGACACAGGCACACAGGGGACAGACAGGCACAGCACAACGACACAGGCACACAGGGGATAGACAGGCACGGCACGACGACACAGGACACAGACACACAGGGGACAGACAGGCACGGCACGATGACACAGGACACAGGCACACAGGGGACGGGCAGGCACAACACGACAACACAAGACACCGGCACACAGGGCACAGACAGGCACGACACGACGACACAGGACACAAGCACACAGGGCACAGACAGGCACAGCACAACGACACACGACACCAGCACACAGGAGACAGACAGACATGAAAGAACGCCACACCACCACGGAGGGGACGAACATACGGGACACTCCAGGGTACCTCCGACCGCAGTTCCGATGAAGACACCAAGGTTGCGTCACAGCTGTCACAGCTGTCCCCTGCACCCTCCGTCACTGCAGATACTCTCACCTCAGTTGGCCATTTTACTGATGAGGCTTCTGGGACATTCACTGGTGTGCACCACACAGCTGATCCGGTACAGCAGGTGAAGGTCGGGGCAGCCAAGGGACCGTCGGTCGGAGGGCAGCCCAGCCCCGGCAAACACCTGCCGCTCAGGCGGGTCCCGGGTTCTTTGGAGTTCCTCCCGCCCACCCGTAGACCCAATGCAGTCAGGGACCCAGGGGCATGATGGTGTGACAGCCAGTTTCCAGCACCTGCAGATGTAAGTGCAGGAGTGCATCCACGTCCATGAGCAGGAAATGGTGCCGGTCGTGAGGGCCACACAGGCCAACACCGCACGGGTGGCGTCCGCGGTGGAGACAATGGTGGCGATGATGTTGGGCATGGGACTGAGTTTGCAGGGCCTGGGGCTATCTGTGCATGTGTCCTCCGCGGCCCAGGACAGGGCTGCCGTCTCACAGGCAGCCATGAGCCAGGGCCAACTGAACATCGCAGAGATGCTCAACAACCTGGCGTGGTCTCAGCAGTCCATGGCCCAGTCTCAGCAGGCTATCGCTGAGAGCATCCGCTCCATTGCCCAGGTGATGGTTGGCGTTGTTCAGAGCCAGACAGGGATGGCAAACTCCGAGTTCCATGGCTGCGAACGTCCAGACCCTGGTCGATATCAGCGTGGGCCTCCAGGACTGGTAGCGCCAGGTGATGGTGTTGCCCCGGGTGCTGGATCTGCTCACACCTCCATCCCATGGAGAGTCCCGAGGGCCACCGGGCACCCTGAGGAAGGAGGAGGTGCTGGGGCCCATTTCGCTCCCCCTGCAGGGTGGGTGCCGGAACGCCACACCCCCTCGACTCTCCCCCTACCATCACTGGTTCAGCTAGCGAGCAGAACAGTGTGGCACCACGCCATCCCAATTGCCCGAGGTGCAGCCTGGCCCATCCAGGCCAGGCTGTCCCAGGAAATGGCTGCCAAAGGGGACCCACAGGGCAGGAATCACAGAAGTCCATCTCCAGTTCTGCTCTACCGTCTGGGGGGATACCGAGATGGTCATAGGGCCCGTAAGGCCAGAAAGGTAGACACTGATGAGTAAGTTGGCACGGAATAGTTAGATGGGCTAGGGCACATGTACAGGACGTCTGTCCGGGGGGTCCTCGAAAGACATGCGGGGCCGGTACATACGTTGTCGCATCGGACGCCTCTGTGGCCGTGACACACCCTCCCCCTGCTCCTCCTCATCATCCTCCTGCTGTGGCACCCGCACGGCATGGTGCTCCTCCTGGGTGGCTTGCATGTGCTCCACTGCAACTCGCTGCTCCATTACAGGCTCCGCACCTCCCTGTCATGCCCTTGCTCCAGCTCCCACTGGGCCTCATGCAGGGCAGCAGCCCCCGTTACGGCGGGTAACAACACTGGAAGGTGGCTAAACATTGTGCTATCTCTAGGGGATGGGAGTAGACAGGGTTTCAGCATTGGTATGCACCTCTCCACAACCAGGTGCCATGGGCTACATGGCCAGCCCGGTTGCCAGCACGCGCTCCACCCCTGCCCCCTCGGTGCCCTCAGACCTGTCGGACTGTCTCGTGGCAGTTTCTGCACCGGGGGGCTCCTGTGTGTGCCACCCTGGTCATGCCCGTGGTGGGTGCTGCCAGTTTGGTGGGGGGGGGGGTTACGGGTGTCTGGCACATGTCAGAACCGCCGGGCCGCCTGCGGCGCGAAGCGAACGGGTTGGGTGGATAGCTGCGTATCCGCCATCATGGGGACTGCCCGTTGGATCCGCCCTGCCATGGCGAGCCGTGGCCGCCTGCAGCCTTTGTTGCCCCCACCGTTCCTTCCCACCAGTGCCACCCCCGGATGTGTAGACCCCCCCAACACCACCGGATGTCTGACGCTGCTTTATACCATGTTAGAACGGCGTAGGCGTGACATCTGGTCACGCCGGTGGGACTTTGTCCCATCCGGCCCAGAGAATCCTTGCTCCAGCGGAGGATCGCTGCTGCGACCGTTTTCGGCAATTCTCCGAGCAGCCAGGCGCCCTTTTTGCCACACATTGGAGAATGGCGTCCCGGCATTGGAGCAGCGATTCTTTGACCCGGCGGGAGATGGGACAATTCTGCCCGAGGTTCCTGCCTTTCTTGAGGAAATCGAGAAACGAGATCTCGCTGGCGAGAATCTGATTTCCCAATAGCGAGAGATTTTGGGCCTGCGTTGCAGCTCACACTGACAGCTATCACGGGCTCAAAATTCCAGCCATTATCTCTGTCGCTGCCCCTTTTATTAAGGGAATGTAGATCGTTACAAACTACTATTAATCTATTTAAATGTTTGCCTTTTTTTACTTATCATCATCTCCTTTAATCCTAACAAGATCAGGGAAGGTGAGCAGAGTTGCAGTCTCATCTACAGTCTTTAAGTGTAACCCCTACTTTGTCTTGTCAAGTATACTCCATCACGTCAGTTCCCACAGCCACTTAAGTTTCTGCTTTACTTTTTATGCACTTCCTAATGTCTCCATTTATCCACCCGCCACTTCTATGCATCCCAGTCCTCACACAAATGATGCCAAGCCAGTCAGGTAATCCAATTTTCAACAAATGTTCTCAAATGTATGCCAATGACAATTATAATGCATCTGCCTGTTAGTCACTCTCACTGCATGGACTGTATCTATCAAGTTAACATATGTCATATGTGCACTCAAAGGTCTGTCGTTTTCCCTTTCAGCAGAAGCAAGTATAAATCTCAAGAGGGAGGGGGAGCTCAGAGGTGGCCTGCCACAGACAATGTGTCTGTCCTCCAAGAAAAAAGGCTGTGGTGATCAGTGATGCATATGAAGCTCTGGCCAGGAGACGGAGATACCAGGATTTTATAGCTGCCTGCTGACAGCATTAAATATCATCTACATCTCATTAAACACTTTGCCATGCTGACTTAATTTCAGGTTTGAATTAAATATGATCATCTTAATTATACCAAGTAACAACAATTCTGCATTGTGATTGCTAATTCATATTTGTCCCTTCGCCCATCTCACCATGAACAGTAACTTTATAGAATAGAACAGTACAGCACAGAACAGGCCCTTCGGCCCTCAATGTTGTGCCGAGCAATGATCACCCTACTTAAACCCAGGTAACCCGTATACCCGTAACCCAACAATCCCCCCCATTAACCTTACACTACGGGCAATTTAGCATGGCCAATCCACCTAACCCGCACATCTTTGGACTGTGGGAGGAAACCGGGGCACCCGGAGGAAACCCACGCACACACGGGGAGGACGTGCAGACTCCACACTCCACACAGACAGTGACCCAGCCGGGAATCGAACCTGGGACCCTGGAGCTGTGAAGCATTGATGCTAACCACCATGCTACCGTGAGGCCCCGAGGACCTTTTGGATAATGATCATCAGAGGAGCTGATTCCTTCTGAGGGAGCACTGCCACAGGACATATCCAACCAGGCTCCATCGTTGATTAAATGTATATCTTTGGTGGGGCCCTCCCAAGTCACGTGCAGCACGGTTGCACAGTGGTTAGCACTGTTGCCTCACAGCTCCAGGGTCCCTGGTTCGGTTCCCAGCTAGGGTCACTGTCTGTGCGGAGTCTGCACGTTCTCCCTGTGTCTGTGCGGGTTTCCTCCGGGTGCTCCGGTTTCCTCCCACAAGACGTGCCGTTAGTAATTTGGACATTCTGAATTCTCCCTCCGTATACCCCAGCAGGCGCTGGAATGTGGCGACTAGGGGCTTTTCACAGTAGCTTCATTGCAGTGTTAATGTAAGCCTACTTGTGACAATAAAGATTATTATTATTTAGTCCACTAGCAGCTCACAAGCAAGCACAAGCAGAGAGTGTTGGGACATAAATCAAAATGACATCTCAGGAAAACAAACCAGTGAATGGTTAGTGAATACTTTTAATTGTTTATCTTCAAAACCCATGTAACCCATTTGTAAAGGTATGGGTTTTATTGTTTGCAGTAAGGTATTATGAACGATAGTGAAGGTTATTGAGCGAAGCCGTGTTTATTATTTATAATTTAATTAAGAAAAATAAGTAAATTAACACATATAAAGGTGGACAGGCAGGTGATGTGTTGCAGCTGCAGAATGTGAGGATGCCTGATTGCCAGGATGATCACGGGTAACCCAGGGTAAATATGTTTGCTGTAAGTGCCTATGACTTGAGGAGATTTGCCTCAGAGTCATTGAGCTGGAGGCTGAGCGATGTATCAATGAGGGGGACAGTGACCTTTGTACTAAGAAGCACTTACACCAGTTAGGTTAGGGTGTTTTGATTTCACCAGTGGTCAGAGACAGGAGGGTGTGACCATGAAGGCCTGGAAGGTAGAAGGGGAGGAGTCTCAACCTTTACAATTGTCCAACAGGTTTGAGGTTCTGGCAGCTTGTATGGATGAAATCAATGGCTGTTGGGTGGATGAGCTAAGTGACCATGGCACCATGCTACAGGAAGCCATCCAAGTGGGGGGAGTAAATAGCAATGTAATGATAATTGAAGACATTGGGCAGGATTTTCTGCTCTGCCAGCTACGTGTTTCTCAGCCACGTGCCGTTTGCTGCTGGTGGGATTCTACCTTTGTGAAACCCGCAAGCGGGTGTATGCTGTCAGCTGGAAAGTTGAAGAGCAATCACTGGAGAATTTTAGCCAGTATAGTAAAGGGGATAAATAAAGTTCTCTGCAGCCGTGAGTGCAAATCCAGATGCTTGTGTTGCCTACCCAATGCCAGGGTGTGGGACATCTGCTCTGGGTAGGAGAGGAAATTTTAGTGGGAGGCAGCGGGACCAGTGGTCATGGTTCATGTCAGTACGTGCTCAGATAGTCTGAGAAACTAGGCACTAAATTAACAAAGCAGAACCTCAAAGGTAATCATCTCTGGATTACTACCTGAGCCACAAGCAATAAGACATAGGGTAAATGAGATTAGAGAGTTAAATGTGTAGCTCCAGGATCGGTGTGGGAGAAATGGGTTTTGTTTCATTGGGCACTGGCACAATTAAGGGGGAAAGGGAGAGCTGCACCATTTTGACAGCCTTCACCTGAAACATTCTGGGATGGGTGTTGGGAGGGGGGAGAGGCTGCTTCCTTGATGCGTGCTTTGACAAAGGACGGTCCAGACTCTGAAATGAGTTAAACTTGTTATTGAACTATTAACACAGTTCTTAAATGAGTTTGACTCTCTGCTAATCTAGCTGTAGTAACTCAGGGGGTGGGGGGAGGCAAATATACATTTGGGTGCCGGGGAGATAATTACAGTGTGCGATACTTGGCTGTATTTTCAAACACAGGTGAGTGTGCAAACTTAAGAGTGCAGCAGCAGATAAAGCTAGAGGTTAAAAAAATCGTAGAAAGGCAGAACGAAAGTCTGTATCTGTATACATGTAGCATTACCAACAAAACAGATGAGTTGACGGCACAAATAAAAATAAATATGTATGGCCTGATAGTCATTACAGATAGCAGCAGGATAATAAAGACTGGAACCTGAATATTCAAGGGTACATGACAAGAAGCTAGGAAATGGTGGAGAGGCAGCCCTGTTAATTAAGGATGGCATTGGTACAATAAAGAGAGATCATCTTTGTTCTGGAGATCAAGATGTAGTATCGGTTTGGGTAGACATGAGAAATAGTAAAGATAAAGAAGTCATTTGTGGGAGTCGTGCTGAAGTCGATGATGATTTACATTCCTCGCCTGTCCTGCCGTTGGGGAATCTATGGCAGGGGTCAACTGCAGTGGAAGGGCTGGAGACTTCTGCCCAATGAGCCTGAAAAGCAACATAGGCGGTTTAAATGAGTGGACAGAAATTTGGCAGATGGAGTGCAATGTGAGAAACTGTGAACTTTGGCAGAAAGAATAGAAAAGCAGCAGATTATTTAAATGGAGAAAGATTGCAGAAAACTGGGGCGGGATTCTACCATCGGGCGGCTAAGTGCCGATGCCGGAGTAAAAACAGGAGTGTTTTACTCCGGCGTCGGTGCCCTTTCCGGGACCCCATTCTGCGGCCCACAGGGGCTAGGATGGCGCTGGAGCAGCCTACGCCTATGGCGCTCCAGCTTCCGATCCTGGCCTGAACCCGGCGCCGCAGGGTCTGTGCATGCGCAGTTGGGCCGGTGCCAACTAGCGCAAGCGCAGTGGCCTTCTTCCTCGCGCCGGCCCCAACGGCAAATGGCGCAGGGCTACAGGAGCCGGCGTGGAGGAAAGGAGGCCGGGGGGCAAAGAGCCTGGCCGGCCTATCGGTGGGCCCCGATCGCGGGCCAGGCCACTACAGAGTCCCCCCCACAGGCCGCCCCCAGACCCTTCAACGCCGGCTCAGAAGATGTCAGAACGGCGCCAGTGGGATACGGCTTTTTGATAACGGCCGCTTGTCCCATCCGGGCCGGAGAATCGGCGTGCCGGTCCGGGCTGGAGAGTCGACCCGACCGGCGCCACGCCGACCACGCCCGCGATTCACGCGGCGCTGCGCCAATTCTCCAACCCGGCGGGGGGGCTGGGGAATTCCGCCCCTGAAGTACAGAGATATCTGGGTGTCCTGGTACATGAATCTCACAAAGTTAGTATGCAGATACAGCAAGTGACTAGGGAGTAAAATTAAATGTTGTTATTGCAAGGAGACTGGAATGTAAGAGTGGGATGTTTTACTACAATTATACAGGGCATTGGTGAGCCAAGCCTAGAATACTTCTAAAGTTGTTTTGATCTCTTTATTTAAGAAAGGATAACAAGGTGAATAAGAAGAACAAGGAAATCAAAGTTTATTTGTGGTCGGCAAATTGTGGAGTTGAGGCCACAATAGATCAGCAATGGTCTTATTGAATGGCAGAATAGGCTTAAGGGGCCGATTGGCCTACTTTTCCTAAATGTTTTTATTTTCTTGTGGTAGAAATTCGCATGTCACGAGATGTTCAGAGTGCCATGTATGTGCAATTGATGTATCATGTACCTGTGGAAGGTTAGCCAGAAAGCTTCATCTGAGTGTCCATTCATTCTGGATATTGTCATCACAGAGAAGTTGACATAACTCCAAATCCTGTGAAACAATTCACCAGTTCCATGCCTTATTCTTTTATGTGGAGTCAACTGGGAGATTCTTGCTAGTTAGGAAGGAACCAGAGGCAAATACATTGAAAGTGGTGGTGACGTTCACAGCACAAGTAATGTTTCGCCATTAGGTCCAACACAAAGCAGATATTCTTCGAGGATTCTACAAGAATCCTCAAACATCAGACATAACAATCTCAACCATGGTCTTCTGAATGTTCCTAGAAGTTGGCCTCTGCTAGTACTTGCTGTTACATGAGTAGTGTCATCTGAAAAATGGATCCCTCTGTTGCCCCTGTCTCTATTGGTCCACTCACTTACATTCCTCACTACCCCCCCCCCCCCTTTCTGTTCTCTCCCTCTTGGCTGTTCTCCTCTCTTACTTCCTTCTCTGATGTCCCCCCTCTCAGCTGTCCCCCTCTCAATTGTATGTGTCACATTGACTGATGTGACTCCCAGACTAGGGGGTAGTCACATGGAGGTAGTAGTTCTATCTGAGTGTAATGATAATGCTGTTGTGCGTTGATAATGTTGCAGAGACTTTGGCATGTGTTGGGTCTTACTTATACTGAACAAAATATAACCACTGTCACCAATGAAAGTCATGATGTGGAGATGCCGGCATTGGACTGGGGTGAGCACAGTAAGAAGACTTACAACACGAGGTTAAAGTCCAACAGGTTTGTTTTAAACACATGCTTTCGGAGCACTGCTCCTTCCTCTTTGAATTTGTCTATATATATATTTCTGGAACATACCTCTTCATTCACCTCAGGAAGGAGCAGTGCTCTGAAAGCTAGTGTTTGAAACAAACCTGTTGGACTTTAAACTGGTGTTGTAAGACTTATTGCCAATTAAAGTGGTTAGCACTTAAAATGTTTCAAAAGTTGAATGTGAAAAGTTTAAAGTGTTAATTGACTTTAACACCCTGAATTCTAACACTGAATGTTGGACGAGCAGCCTGACAATTTAGAGACAGTGGAAGGTCATGGGCAGCATGGTAGCATAGTGATTAGCACAATTGCTTCACAGCTCCAGGGTCCCAGGTTCGATTCCCAGCTTGGGTCACTGTCTGTGCGGAGTCTGCATATCCTCCCCGCGTGTGCGTGGGTCTCCTCCGGGTGCTCCGGTTTCCTCCCACAGTCCAAAGATGTGCAGGTTAGGTGGATTGGCCATGATAAATTGCCCTTAGTGTCCAAAATTGCCCTTAGTGATGGGTGGGGTTACTCAGTTATGGGGATAGGGTGGAGGTGTACGGTTGGGAGGGGTGCTCTTTCCAAGAGCCAGTGCAGACTCGATGGGCCGAATGGCCTCCTTCTGCACTGTAAATTCTATGAAATAAGAGAGCTGGTGATGAGGTAAAGCTGAGCATCACCAGTGTACATGTGGGAACTGGCATGGTGTTCTCCGATGATGTCTGTGAGGATGCAGAAAACCTCAAATTGTAACAATTCAAATTAGATTAGAATGATCGGACGTGTCTCAGAATATACAATTTACTGTACACTGTTATACACTTTACCATTTATCTTCAGTCATAGAGCTTCAATCTATTTGATGTTTAATTACATTTCTGAAGGAACATTATTTGGCCAGTTTGATAATCTAACCTGCACTTTCCCCTCTGGAACACTGACCTATGGAGTCATCTCTGCTGTTGCCAGGCTTTAAATGCTTACTCCAGCATGTTCTGTGATGTGTTCACCAGATTTATAGTAAAGACTTTCATATCTTTCAAATATCGCTGAGTTTGAATTTTCCTTCCGAAATGGTAGTTAGTGTAGGATGGGCAAAGTTGCACTTTGGACAGGAATTTTACCCGTAACTGTAGGATTCTCATTTCCAGAACTCAGCTTCGTTTGATATTGTTAAAACCAGAGGAAATGTTGCAGATTCTGATGTAACAAATAGAAAACATAGATTATTATGACATATTCAGGATTCACATATTTAGAAGGCAGTATTAAATTTATTATTTGCATTGAACATTTTTCGACAAATTAGTGTACAATTAGTTGTCTTCAAAAAATATTTTGTTCCATGTTAGCTCAAGGAACAGCTTTCAACAAGATGCTTCACAGGCTTCTGGACTCAACATGGAGTTCAACACATTCAGCTCAGAACCACTGCCTCCATCATTTCAGACAGTAGCTGTTGGTAATAATTCTGCTGTTGTCAATTATCATAGAATCATAGATTATCGTAGAGCCCCACAGTGCGGATGTAAGCCATCTGACCCATGGAGTCTGCACCGGTCCTCTGAAAGAACGCCCTACTTAAGCCCAATTCCCCACCCTATCCTCCGAACCCCACCTGGGGGCAATTTAGCATGGGCAATCCACCTGGTCTGCATATGCTTTGACTGTGGGAGGAAATTGGATCACCCAGAAGAAACCCAGGCAGACATGGAAAGAATGTACAAACACCACACAGTCATCCGAGGTAGTAATTGAACCCGGATCTCTGCACTGTGAGGCAGTAGTGCTAACCACTGTGCCATCATGCCACCAATTGCAGCTCTTCTAGAATCGTCTTTTGTTTGGTTACTTGTCCCATTACTATCTCCTTTTGCTTTAATGCATCATCCTTTCTATCATTTAATTTTGGGAAGGATATCCATTGTGGGGATTTGCTCCTGACTGCAGGAGTGTTCCTAATTACTTAGGGAGGGTCTTGGTTACCTGTGAGGTCTTGAATGCCTGTGGGTGTTTTAATTGTGGAGGGGAACCTTTAACTTGCTTGGGGGGTTTTCAGTGGTGTTCAGGGTCCCATGGAAAAGGCGCAAAGGAGATTTACCAGAATGTTGCCTGGAATGGAGAGTAGGTCTTTCGATGAAAGGTTGAGGGTGCTAGGCCTTTTCTCATGATAACGGAGAAGGATGAGGGGCGACTTGATAGAGGTTTATAAGATGATCAGGGGAATAGATAGAGTAGACAGTCAGAGATTTTTTCCTGGGTGGAACAAACCATTACAAGGGGACATAAATTTAAGGTAAATGGTGGAAGATATAGGGTGGATGTCAGAGAGTTTCTTTACCCAGAGAGTAGATGGGGCATGGAATGCACTGCCTGTGGAAGTAGTTGAGTCGGAAACATTAGGGACCTTCAAGCGGCTATTGGATAGGTACATGGATTATGGTAGAATAATGGAGTGTAGATTAATTTGTTCTTGAGGGCAGCACAGTAGCATTATGGATAGCACAATTGCTTCACAGCTCCATGGTCCCAGGTTCGATTTCGGCTTGGGTCACTGTCTGTGTGGAGTCTGCACATCCTCCCCGTGTGTGCGTGGGTTTCCTCCGGGTGCTCCGGTTTCCTCCCACAGTCCAAAGATGTGCAGGTTGGGTGGATTGGCAATGATAAATTGCCCTTAGTGTCCAAAATTCTATGATCTATGATTAACCTAGGACAAAAGTTTGGCACAACATCGTTGGCCGAAGGGGCTGTTCTGTGCTGTATTTCACTATATCTATACTCTATATCTATATCTATATTAATGGTTTGGATGCTCCACTGGTTTTAGGATATTGCCTGATAGTGTTCAGAGAGGGCCCTGTGGGGTTCAGAGAGGGCCCTGTGGGGTTCAGAGAGGGCCCTGTGGGGTTCAGAGAGGGCCCTGTGGGGTTCAGAGAGGGCCCTGTGGGGTTCAGAGAGGGCCCTGTGGGGTTCAGAGAGGGCCCTGTGGGGTTCAGAGAGGGCCCTGTGGGGTTCAGAGAGGGCCCTGTGGGGTTCAGAGAGGGCCCTGTGGGGTTCAGAGAGGGCCCTGTGGGGTTCAGAAAAACTGGTTCGATTATGGTCAGAGGTCAGCATATTATAGTAGGGAATTGGTAGGAGGAGTGGATGATAATAATAATAATTGCTTATTGTCACAAGTAGGCTTCAATGAAGTTACTGTGGAAAGCCCCTATCAGACCGATTGTGAAGGGACAGTGGTTAATGGACCTGGAGGTAACATTTCCGTTTGTCCTGACCTACAAAACATGCAGTAAAGGCACGCACGTTTTGGATACAGACCTTTTGACCTCTTCCCACCTGTGGGTATTCCTGAGGGCTCATTGAAATATATTTTTAAACTGAAATGAAATTTTACTGAAATTAATTTTTAAGTTCATTACAGTGGGAGTCGACAGATCTATAAAGTAATGGCTGCAACCTGCTGTACTGGTGAGGTTGTCAGCATGGGAAAAACTGACTAACAACCTGCATCTGCATGGGTGGAATTGATAGTAACCTCTTGCATCCACAAATGCACAGTTAAATGCATAAGTTGCTTTCGAGGCTATCCTGCTCCTCACGGTGCTATGTTACAGCCTCTGCCAATGAAATCTGCGAATAAATCAATACACTGGCATGAACCTAGCAGATTGCCCACTGATGAGACCATCAATTCACGCGACACGTGGTTAGAAGCGAACAGTGGTTTTAATCGTCTTACAACAGAGCCTGCCTGTGACAAGATGAACTCTTGATGAACTGGCAGGCAGGCTTACAACAGCAACCTTTATACTTCTGGTTAGGGGGAGGAGCCATGGGCGGAGCCAAGGGTGGAGCCCAGTACAAGCTCCTCATCTCCCCCTATGGGTAGAGCCGCGCAACTACACACGATCTGATACAAGGTACAGGCTCAACACATGTTGTACAATACAGTGTGGATTATCAGTGTTTATAATTCACCACATTCACCCCCTGCGAAAAAATCAGTTCTGGTGGTCGAGTTGTCTGTTGTGATCAGCGGAGCACCGGGGTTGCAGTCTCTTCTGGTGGCTGGACGATCACGGTTGGTTGGGGTACGATGGCGGACTCCGGGGGTGATTCTGTCCGAGCTTCGTACCCGACTGGTTTAACTGGGGACAGGGGGTGCTGGGAGCTTGTGGGCTCGAGTGCGCGGAACATGTGTAGAGACCCGGTAGGTGCGGGGGCGTGGGGCGCGACGAGTTGGGTGGGGTGTAGTGTGAGGGGTACCTCAGCGGTGGTAGTGGTGGGATTCGATCCTGCCGGCGCTAGGTCCCGGAGGGATACAGTGTCCTGACGGCCGTCAGGGTACTCTATGAAGGCGTATTGGGAGTTTGAGTGGAGTAGGAGCACTCTTTCTACGAGTGGGTCAGTTTTGTGTGCCCTGACTTGCTTCCAGAGGAGTACCGGGCCCGGTGTCTTCAACTATACTGGGAACGAGGCCCCCGTGGTAGTACCCCTGGAAAAAACAAAGAGACGCTCGTGAGGGGTCTGGTTGGTGGCGGTACATAGGAGGGACCTAATAGTGTGGAGCGCATCGGAGAGGACTTCCTGCCAATGGGAAACCGGGAGATTCCTGGACCGGAGGGTCAGTAGGAGGGTCTTCCAGACCGTCGCATTCTCCCTCTCCACCTGCCCGTTCCCCCTGGGGTTATAGCTGGTAGTCCTGCTCGAGGCGATGCCCTTGTTGAGCAGGTACTGACGCAGCTCGCCGCTCATGAAGGACGAACCCCGGTCGCTGTGTACGTAGCTGGGGAAACCAAACAGGGTGAAGATACTATGCAGGGCCCTAATGATTGTGTGGGAGGTCATATCGGGGCACGGAATAGCAAAAGGGAAGTGGGAGAACTCGTCGATGACATTCAGGAAGTACACATTCCGATTAGTCGAGGGGAGTGGCCCTTTGAAATCAATAGCGAGGCGTTAAAAGGGCCGAGAAGCCTTGACAAGGTGGGCCCTGTCTGATCTATAGAAGTGCGGTTTGCACTCTGCACAGATCGGGCAGTCCCTGGTGACCGCTTTTACCTCCTCGTTGGAGAAAGGTAGATTTCTGGCCTTGACGTAGTGGGCGAGGCGGGTGAACCCCGGGTGGCAGAGGTCATTGTGGATGGCTTTCAGGCGGTCGCTCTGCGCGCTGGCGCACGTGCCGTGAGACAGGACATCTGGGGGCTCATTGAGCTTCCCCGGTCGATACATGATGTTGTATTTGTCGGTGGAGTGTTCGATCCTCCACCTCAGGATTTTATCATTTTTAATTTTGCCCCTTTGCGAGTTGTCAAACATGAAGGCAACCGATCTTTGGTCGGTGATGAGGGTGAACCTTCTACCTGCGAGGTAGTGCCTCCAGTGACGTACAGCCTCCACAATGGTTTGTGCTTCCTTTTCGACCGAGGAGTTCTGAAGCGGAGAGGGTTCGGGAGAAAAATGCGACTGGTCTCCCTGCCTGATTCAATGTGGCTGCAAGAGCGACCTCTGAGGCATCGCTCTCAACCTGAAAAGGGACGGATTCATCCACCGCCCGCATGGCCGCTTTGGCGATGTCTTCCTTGATGCAGTTGAAGGCCTGGCGAGCCTCAGCCAACAGGGGGAAAAGTGTGGCCTTAAATAGTGGGCGGGCTTTGTCTGCATATTGAGGGACCCACTGGGCATAGTATGAAAAGAATCCCAGGCACCGTTTGAGGGTCCTGGGACAATGAGGGAGAGGGAGTTCTAAGAGTCCGGTCCGGGTCGGGGCCCAGGACTCCGTTTTCCACGACATAGCTGAGGATGGCTAGCCTGGTCGTGCGGAAAACGCATTTCGCCATGTTGCAAGTGAGGTTGAGTTTCTGGGCTGTCTGGAGAAATCGATGGAGGTTGGCATCGTGGTCCTGCTGGTCATAGCCGCAGATGGTGACTCTATCCAAGTACTAAAACGTGGCCCACAGCCTGTACTGGTCCACCATTTGGTCCATTGCTCGTTGGAACACAGACCCCGTTCGTGACGCCAAAGGGAACCCGGATGAAATGGAAGAGGTGGCCATCGGCCTCGAACGCCGTGTAGTGGCGTTCCTCCGGCCGGATTGGGAGCTGGTGGTATGCAGACTTCAGATCCACCGTGGAGAAAATACGATACTGGGCGATCTGATTCACCATGTCTGCAATCCTGGGGAGGGGGTACGCATCGAGGAGCGTAAACCGACTAATGATCTGACTATAGTCCACGACCATACGGACTTTTTCCCCGGTCTTGACGACCACCACTTGAGCTCTCCAGGGGCTGTTACTGGCCTCTATGATCCCCTCACATAGGAGCCTCCGGACCTCGTTTCTGATAAACACCCTGTCTTGCAGGCTGTACCGCCTGCTGCGAGTGGCTATGGGTTTGCAGTCCGGAGTGAGATTGGCAAAGAGTGGAGGGGGTGAGATTCGCAGCGTGGCTAGGCTGATGATGGTGAGTGGGGGTAGGGGTCCGCCGAAGCTGAGGGTGAGACTTTTGAGATTACACTGGAAGTCGAGTCCCAGTAAGAGTGAGGTGCAGAGTTTGGGCAGTACGTATAGTTGAAAATTGGAGTAGCTAGTGCTTTGGATCGTTAGGGTCGTGACGGTGCGCCCTTGGAGGTGAACGGAGTGGGAGCCCGAAGCGAGGGAGATAGTTTGCCATGCAGGAAAAACAGGGAGCGAACAGCGTCTTACCAGATCTGGGTGTACGAAACTCTCGGTGCTCCCAGAGTCAAAGAGGCACAGTGTACTGTACCCGTTGATTTCAACGGTCATCATGGAGTTGCGGAGGTGCTTCGGATGCGACTGGTCCAACGTGACCGCGTCGTGTTGCGGGTAGTCGGCGGCTCGATTAGCTGTGCTGGAGTGGCCCCGTGATGAATGCCCGCTGAGGTCGCAGTCTTCGATCTGAGTTGGAGAGGATGGAGCCCAAGATGGCCGCCCCCGTGGATCGCACGTGGTGGGCGTCGAGGAAGATTGCGTCCAAGATGGTGGCCCCCATGAGTCGCACATGGCTGGCCGCGTGGTGGGGGTTTTCCAAGATGTCGGCCCCCATGGGTCGCACGTGGTGGGTGGGGGCGGAGTTGGAGTACAGGCCGCGGCATTACGGGGCCTGCAGGCCTGTGAATTCAGGGAGTGAGTGCTCTGGGCTGTGGGAGGGTTTGAGGCTGGAGCTTTCTTCGCCAGACATACTCTGGCATAGTGTCCTTTGTGACCGCAGCTGCTGCAGGTCGCATTGCGGGCTGGGCAGTGCTGCCACGGGGTGCTGGGGCTGGCCACAAAAGTGGCAGGCTGGAGTAGCATAGTGGCTGGGTGGCCGCGCGGTGCAGGCCTGGGATAGTCGCTGGTCGGGGGCCCATGACGGGTCGCTGAGGATGCGGAACGAGACCTCCATAGTAGTGGCGAGTTCTACAGTGTCTTCTAAGTTTTGGGCCCCCTTCTCAAGCAACCACTGGCGCACGTAATTGGATCTGAGGCCTGCAACAAATACATCGCGGACAGCGAGTTCCCTATGTTCTGCAGCATTTACAGCTTGGTAATTACAGTCCCGGGATAAGTTTTTTAAGTCTCTTAGGAATTCTTCTAGCGATTCCGTGGGGCGCTGGCGGCGAGTAGTAAAAACGTGGCATGCGTAGACCTCGTTGACGGGCCTCTCGTACATTCTATCTAGCAGGGCCAGGGCCTCTGTATATGAGCCGGTACAATTAAGTTGAGTAGATATACGATGGCTCACCCTTGCGTGCAGTAGACTGAGTTTCTGCTCCTCCGTAGTTTCTGTAATGCTTGCTTCAGCCAGGTAGGCCTTAAAACATCGGAGCCAGTGTGAAAAGATTTATTTCGCCTCTGCATCCTGTGGGTCGAGTTCCAGTCGATCAGGTTTGAGGGCTGATTCCATGGTCATTCCTTACTGTTTCTTCAGACGATTAAATTGATGAGACCATCAATTCACGCGACACGTGGTTAGAAGCAAACCGTTGTTTTAATCGTCTTACAACAGAGCCTGCCTGTGATAAGATGAACTCTTGATGAACTGGCAGGCAGGCTCACAACAGCCACCTTTATACTTCTGGTTAGGGGGAGGAGCCAAGGGTGGAGCCCAGTACAAGCTCCTCATCTCCCCCTATGGGTAGAGGCATGCAACTACACATGATCTGATTCAAGGTACAGGCTCAACACATATTGTACAATACAGTGTGGATTATTAGTGTTTATAATTCACCACACCCACTACTTCCACATTAAAGACAGATTCAAAAGTTAGAGCTTGTAATATCTGGAAGAACTAAACTTTTATTGGTGATAAATACTCTGGCCATCATTCATCGGCCCTGAAAAATTAATTTTGTAAATGTGGAGTATAAGATTTTCTTCTATTGAAGTTTCTGTCTTAACCCCATATGTGCATTGCAATAGTAATTTTTCTTTCTGTGCAATCATTTAAAAGTAATTTATATTTCCAGTTTATTACCTCCTGCCTTGCCATCTGTGAGATCCCTGTACATAGAACATAGAACACTATAAAGTATAAAGTTCAACCTCATGCCAGAAGACTTAAAATCCGTGCGAACAAAGCTACGCAAAGTTTGAGGGCCGCGCTACACGAGATGTGCAGGGAAAGCCATTCCTTCACCATACACGGAAAAATGCAGGCCATTATCCATGTTAGGAAAAACATTGACATTAGAATGTATCTCGATGTGATTTATGCATTTTCAAAAAGAAAAGAATTGAACTTAACCTGGCTGACTGATTTGAAGCAACTGTTTTGAGCCACATTGGAGGATAAAATGTAATTTTGGTGTTGACTGCAAATATGAAAGGAGACACAATTGCATAAATTAATTTAATTTTAATAATCTTTATTGTCACAAGTAGATTTTACATTAACACTGCAATGAAGTTACTGTGAAAAGACCCAAGTTATCACATTCCAGCACCTGTTTGGGTACACAGAGGGAGAATTCAGAATGTCCAAATTACCTAACAGCACATCTTTTGGGACTTTGGGAGGAAACCGGAACATCCGGAGGAAACCCACGCAGACACCGGGAGAACATATGACTCCGCACAGACAGTGACCCAAGCGGGAATCGAACTGGGACCCTGGAGCTGTGAAGCAGCTGTGCTAACCACTATGTTACTGTGCTGCTCCTTATGCTGTATGTAAGGCGATGTGTAAGGATGGAAACAGCAGAGGATAGTGTGACTGAGGCAGATCATAGAGGGGATATTGTGGAACAGAATTAAATGATCAGAGCCAAGCAGGACAACAAAGCTCCATGCAGCCAAGTGCAATCTGAATGAACGACTGGGGAGAGAGATGAATCAGTGCTTTTGGCCTGAAAGTACTGGCAAGAGTTTTAAACAACATGATTTCATTTTTTAACTTTTATTATTGCTTCTGTAAATTATTGCAACTCTCATTCTGATATATTTGTACAATACCATTTTAAGAATATTTTGGAACTGTCAATCTAGCTGTAACTTCCTAGGCCTGCTAACTAATCCGCATTGTTGAGTCTCAGTTCCTGAGACTAAGTGTTGACACCGGCGCAGGATTCGTGGGTTTCCATGACAGCAAAGCCGGCACCGCACCTTGACCGATTCAGCGACTGGTAAGGGGCTAGCTCGGCACCACGTGGAAGACAATTGATTCCAATGACAAACGGTGCAGGATTCACAATTGACACTCCGGAGGCTGACAAGCTGCAGTCGCATATATACACTGCACTCCCCACACACGCTATCCCAGCTAACAAGCTGGCAGCAAGGAGAGCGGTCCCACGGTTTACCGACACCAAGCTGGAGGCCCTCCTGGACGCGGTGGAGGAGAGACGGGCCACCCTGTACCCCGGCCCGGTGATGCACTATCAATTATGCAAAGACGAGGGTAGGATGTAATCGAGGCTTTATTACAGTGAGATGTGTGGCCTCCTACAGCAGCTGACGAAATGGCTGCTGTACTGGGAGCACACATATTTATACTCCGCAGACTGGGCGGAGCCAGCAGGCAGGGATCTACCCCCGTACCTGTTGTACAGGGGCCTTACCGTAAAGCACCTATAACAACATCTATATACAATATATACATCAGTGGTGACTACCACACCCGGGAAAGAGTCTTCCAGCCGCCGTGCCGGAATGCAGATGCAGAGGTCACCAGCAACACCGTCCGGATTGGCCTGTAGTGCACGACATCCTCAGCGAAGCCAGGGTGAGGAGGCAACTTTGTGCCCCTAGAACTAGCCCCCCCCCCCCCCCCCCCCCCCCCCCCACCTACACACCTGTAACCCGACTCCTCACCCGAAGAAACCTCACCCTGCATCACATGTCGACATCCATATCGGCTGCCATGGCCGGGTGCCCTGGTCATTGATTCCACCAGCTATCCACTCACTGTGCTGCATGCGTCGGACTGTCTAACACTGTCTTTTGCTATCTCCCACCCCTCCGGCCACCGCAGGAGAAGGCCGCTCATAACCGGCGGGAGCGGGTTAAAACTGGAGGGGGACCGCCGGACTTGCGGCCCCTCACCGTGGCTGAACAGAGGGCTCTGGTCGTGGTCGGCGGCCCAAGGGAAAGAGAGGTCACCGGTGTGGAGATCAGCCGTGGGCAACGAAGTGAGACTCCGCTGAGTTCCGATTTCCCGTGACATGTGTGTCACGAGGGGGAGGACGGTCGGAGGGCGGGTTGATCCCAGGAATTAGCTGCCGTCCAGACGGGTTTCGGTCTTCTGGAACGGACAGTCCCATACCCTCACCACGACCTTCACCACCATACCACCCCTCATCCTCACCTGCACCACACCCATTCACCTCCGGCCCGCGGTTTAATCATGCGTCTTGTCTTGTGTCTTGCTGGACTTGCTGGAGATGGAGCGGGTCCATCTGGTATACCCCACCCCCACCCAGTGCCACAGCAGCTACCCCCCCCCCCCCCTCCCACCCCCCATGAGCCGAGCAGAGACGATGTGAGCCAGCTTCCGACACATCTCGGATCCTGAGTCTGGGGATGACAGTGATTTCTCGTCATAACTGCTCCAACACCCTCCACCATCCCAGAGACACTCCCCTCGGTTGGGCACTTTAGTGAGGACGGTCCTGGGACACTATCTGATGCTCCCCACATAGCTGATCCAGTATATCAGGCAGAGCTAGAACACCCGAGGGGGAGGACGGTCGGAGGGTGGGTTGATCCCAGGAATTAGCTGCCGTCCAGACGGGTTTCAGTCTTCTGGAACGGACAGTCACATTGATTTTGGAGATGCAGTCGCATAGCCAGAGACTACATAATGGGTTGTTGGCGAGCATATATATATAATATATATAATCGCTTATTGTCACAAGTAGGCTTCAATGACGTTACTGTGAAAAGCCCCTAGTTGCCACATTCCGGCGCCTGTTCGAGGAGGTCGGTACGGGAATTAAACCCGTGCTGCTGGCCTTATTCTGCATTACAAGACAGCTCTTTAGCCCACTGTGCTAAACCAGACCCATCCAGCACCTGCAGGCGCAGTTGGAGGAATCCAAGCGCATGCTGGAACAGATGGTGGTGCCGACCATGCATGCCACACAGGCCAACACCAGAGGATGTCCGCGGTGGGTCAAAGGTATTATCTTTGTATCAGCATGTCCAAGGTCTGGGGCATTCTGTGCAGGCATTGGCCGAGGTCCAGGACAGGGTTGCCACCTCACAGGCAGCCATGTGCCAGAGCCACCTGGAAATTGCAGCAGTGCTTCTGTGTGTGGCCCAGTCACAACGGGCCAGGGCTGAGAGCGTTGGCGGCATTGCCCAGGCACTGGCTGATATGTCGCAGACACAGAAAGAGATGGTCCAGTCCCAGAGGGCGATGACGTAGTCACTGACTGATGTGACACAGACCCAGAAGGTGGTGGAACAGTCGCAGCGTGGTGTGGTGTAATCCCAGACAGAGGTGGTCCAGTCCCTGTGCTCTATGGCCACGAGCATGCAGACCCTGGTCGAGACCAGAGCTGGCCTCCAGGACTGGCAGCGCCAGGTGGCGAGTAGCCTCAGGGGATAACTCCACTCGCACCGCATTCCATGGAGTAGCCCGGGGGCTATCGGGCACCCCAAGGGAGTAGGAGGTGATGGGGTCCATGCTGGTGACTCCAGTAGGGGAGATGCCGGAACAGCACAGCACTTCGGACTCGTTCCCTCCTGTCCCTGTTGCATCTGATGGGCAGCGGGCGGAACAGGACAACACCACGCGAGCAGCAGCCGGGCCCATCCAGGCCAGGTCACCCCAGGAGACTCATGCCAACGGAAACCATGTTGCAGGGCAGGAACCACTATCTCCACTGAATGTACTGTCCGGGGTCCAGTTAGGCATAGCATTAGGGCCCGTAAGTCCCTAAAGTTAGACACCTGTTCAGTTGGAATGGGTTTAGATATGGGGTCTAGGGTAAGTACCTGGACATATTTGTGCACATTAAACACCTGTTAACACTGTTACATTCTGCCTCAGTGCTCTGTCAGATGGGAGTGAGGGGGGGGGGGCTGGTCTGGGCTGGCCAAAGAGGGGGTGCAGTGTGTGTGGAATGGATGGATGTTGTGGGTGGCTTAGGCTCCTCGCCCTCTTCCCCAAGCATCCCATTTCTGTCAGATGGGGCGTGCGTGAGGGAGGGGGTTGCACGTTCATCGAGTGGAACCCCTTTCGGTTCATGTAGAGTGGCCTGTCATCTGCGGGTGCTTGTAGGCAGACATGCATCCCATAGATCACCCCCTGGACCCGGGGCATCCCGTTGATGGCAGCAAACCCCGCTGCCCAGTCTTCTTGGTGGGCTCGGTCCACATTGAACTGAATGTATTGTGCTGACTGGGCATATAGGGCCTCCCTGATGGCGTGGATGCATCTGTGCACTGAGCTCTTGAGATCCTGCACAGAATCCCACTCAGCGCCTAGAAAGACCCCATGGCACTGTCTTCCTGCTTAGCTGGAGTCTTCGATGGCATGCCCGGTCCGGCAGGTCCTCAAATGACAGGCCGTGCCAGTACACAAAAGGCCTCGTGCGGCGCCTCCTTGGCCTGCTTTCTCCTCCTTGGCCTGCTTTCTCCTCCTTGGCCTGCTTTCTCCTCCTTGGACGGCCAACTTTCCATCCTGGGCAGCTACCTTCTGTTCCTCTGGGCCAGGCTCTGCTGCTGTAGCTTCCTCCCCCTTGAGCTTCATCAGCTCGTTCAGCTGGAGGGCATCCCCCAGGGCTGCGCCGACTAACAGGAAGGCCGCCTTTGTTAGTTGAATTCCAATATCCATGGTCTGCAACGGGTGAATATCCATGAAGGCCAACTTTTTTAGCATGGTATCCCCTTGTCCAACCAGGTCCACTGGGCTATATGATGGCCCTGGTTGGCACTGCGGGCTCTGCCTCCGCATGTCTATCCATCTTTGCACCTCAAGCCCCATTGGTGCCCGGCACCATGGGAGCCTCTGCCCATCCCTGCTGCCAGGGAAACTGTCCTTGGCAGTGATATGCTCCCCACCCACCTTGCTTGTCGGGGTTATCGTGGGCGTTGTCCTGGGTGCTCCGCCTGATGCCCTGACGGTGGGCGAGGGCCAGTAGGGTGGTGGGGGTACCGCGAATGGTGGGGTGTGGGAGTTGAGGCTTTTCAGCACCCATAAGGCTGGTGTCACTCTGCAGAACCAGGGGCTGCTTTGCAAGCCATGGCAATGGCAGTCCATGTCTGGACACCGCTCCAGTCCCGTGGGGGGTCACCCCGGCCACACGGCCCGTTTCCCCCCGACCCCGGCCCTGGCAGGGACCTCCCACCTCAGCCAGCCCACAGTTGCA
This sequence comes from Scyliorhinus canicula, assembly GCF_902713615.1. Lineage (NCBI taxonomy): Eukaryota > Metazoa > Chordata > Chondrichthyes > Carcharhiniformes > Scyliorhinidae > Scyliorhinus > Scyliorhinus canicula. The sequence continues at coordinate 112,811,501 of NC_052148.1, read as the reverse complement.
CCTCTCTGTGCCCTACATCCACTTTCTCCCTCATCAGCCACATTGCCTGTTTCACAATTTTTAAAAGCACAAGTGAACCGCGCCATCGGGAATTCGGCCCATCGGAGGCGGAGAATTGCAGAGGCTCCGGAGTATACTGGGTCGGGTCTGCTAATAATATGCAAATGGCATTAACTGTATGTGCATTCCGGAGTGCATTGATCCCTCTGTCGAGGCGGTGGAAAATTGCGATTTAGCATCAAATCGGCGCCCGCCGCGATTTCCGCATCGGAAACGATTTCACCGCCAATTTATGTTTCCCAGTTTCGGCTTCAGCCAACGGAGAATCCAGCCCGAGGTCTTTAGAAAGGAAGGGTGGGCAGAGAGGTTAGTTTGAGAGGATAGAGAGGGTGTGTTTATTTTTAAGAGGGGAGTTGTTTGGGGTTTTCCTTGTTGTTCACGATATTCCTGAAGTATTACGAATATTGGCCATCGAGCAAGAGATAAAATATCTTTTCAATAGCCTGTGCAGTTTACAAACAAATTATTGATAAACTATGTACCCTCAAACAGCCACAATATTACCCCTCTCCATCCCTGCTTTAGCCAATCTGCAACTTCAAGCCTCATCCACATGATTGTTACCTCCAGACATGACAACTCAATGCTCACAGATTACACATCTTCCACACTCTGTAAAACTGAAACTCACCCAATCTCTGTTGTGCATATCTGAACTTGCTGTTTGTTCACCTACCGTCCTTTGCTCACTGACTTACACTGACTCCCAGTCCAGCAATATCTCACATTTAAATAATTAATCTTATGTTCAGGTCCCTCTATGGCTTCACACTAATCTTCTGTTATCCCCACATCCCGACAACATTCCGAAAACTCTGCTGTCTTCCAGTTCTGACCTGTTGTTGTACTTCCCTGATTTCCATCACCCCATCATCAGCACTTGTGCATTTAGGCCTTACACTTTGGAATTAAACTGTTCAATCTCTCCACTCTTTCTTAACTTTTACATGTTCCTTAAACTTCACTTTTTCACTCGGTTTTAGATTATCTGTCTGAATACTTCCTCATGTAGCTCTGCGTCAACCTTTGTCAGGTAATGCTCCTGTGAAACTTACCCTTTTACTTTAACTAATTAATGAACTGCACTTAAACAATACACAAAGGAATTTTAGGAAAACAAAACTTTCACCAATACGCTACCTTGGATTTACATTATCACCACCCTGACTTGGAAATATATTGCCATTTCTTCACTGTCGCTGTGCCAAAACCCTGGAATTCCCTCCCAAACAGCACTGTGGGTGTACGTACATCTCGGGGGCTGCAGTGGTTCAAGAAGGCAGCTCACCACCATCATCTGAAGGGCAGCTGGGGGTGGGCAACATAGTCTGGCCTAGCCAGTGGCACACACATCCTGTAAATTAATTTAAAAAAATGTAAAGTTACTTGTGATATCAAGATGACCTTCCTGCCATAATAAGGCCAGAAGTGGGCATAAGTCAGGAGTGTAATGGAATACTCTCCATTTGCCTTGATGACTGCAGCTTCAGCAACATTCAAGAAGCTCGTCACCATCCAAGAAGCAGACTGCTTGATTGGCACTCCATCCAACACCTTCAACATCCATTCCTTCCACCACTGACACATAGTGGCATCAGCGTGTACTATTTGCAAGATGAACTGCAGCAACTGACCAAGACCCCTTCGACAGCAAGACCACCTTCTCAAGATCAATTAAGGATGGGCAATAAAATTGCTGGCCTAGCTAGCAACACCCACGACTCATGAAAGAATTATCGAACGTTGCATTTCCAACCTGCCCTCTAATCCACTTTCTTTTCAGTCTGCAAAGCCATTTACTCGTGCATAATTGGATGAATAAAGAATCCAGGTTGTATAATACAGGATATGTATGGTTCGCTTTGTAATGTAATATTTAATTCAAAATGCACAGTACCTGGTAAAATCTAATTGTGTTTTCTTGGTTCAAGGCCATAAACCCTTCTGCAGTAGATTTCTTTTCAAAGCTAATTTAATTTTCGAACAGATATTGACAACAGTTAGACAGGTCTGCAAGCAGAAAATAAAATATTATAAGCGAGCTTGGACCAAAATAATGGAAGCATTTTGTTTCTGTTCCTTTTGACTCTGATCTACTGCACACCTTATTCCACTCTCAGTGACAGAGTCAGCCATGTTGCACTTGCATCTAAAACCTCCAATTTATATGAATATCCATTGATATTGCGAGGTTTAAGTGTGAGGTTATTCACTTTGGAAGCAAAAACAGGAAGGCAGATTACTACCTGAATGGTTGTAAATTGGGAGAGGGGAGTGTGCAGTGGGACCTGGGTGTCCTTGTGTACCAGTCACTGAAGGTAAGCATGCAGGTGCAGCAGGCAGTAACAAAGGTTGATGGTATGTTGGCCTTCATTGCAAGGGGTTTCAAGTACAGGCGAAGGGGTGAGGCCACACCTCCAATATTGTGTGCAGTTTTGGTCTCCTTTTCTGAGGAAGGATGTTCTTGCTCTCGAGGGAGTACATCGAAGGCTTACCTGACTGATTCCAGGGATGGCAGGACTGTCACAGGAGGAGAGATTGACTAGATTAGGACTGTTCTCGCTGGAGTTCAGAAGAATGAGGGGTGATCTCACTGAGATTTATAAAATTCTAACAGGACTAGACAGGGTAGATGCAGGGAGGATGTTCCTGATGGTGAACCAGAGTTCACAGCCTGAGGATTCAGTGTAAACCATTTCGGACAGAGATGTGGAGATATTTCTTCACCCAAAGATGAGCCTGTGGAATTCATTACCACCTGAAGTAGTTGATGCGAAAACATTGAATATATTCAAGAGGCGGCTGGATATAGCACTTGGGGTGAATGAGATCAAAGGTTATGGGGAGAAAGCATGATCGTGATAAATGGCGAAGCAGGCTCGAAGGGCCAAAGGTAAGACGGGAGAGATAAAAAAGCAACCAGAGGGGAAATGTTTTCACACAGGTGAGCATCTGGAACGGGCTGCCAGAGGCAGTGATAGAGGCGGGTACAATGTTTTCCTTTAAAAAACAGTTAGACAGTTACATGGGTAGGGTGGGTAGAGGGATATGGACCAAATGCGGGCAAGTGAGACTAGCTTAGTGATAGAAACTGGGCGACATGGACAAGCTGGACCGAAGGGCCTGTTTCCATGCTGTAAACATCTATGACTTGACAACCTGTTATCATGGATATAGTCATTCATGCTCTTCTAAGTACAGGTTGTTTTTATTAGTGAAAGTTTGCAATCATTTCTGATTTTTTTTTAAAATTTGAATTGTATATAATGCACTGGATTAAAGTTGGCATTGCCAGACCATTTCCTTTGAATGGTAAATTAATTCAAAGTATTCAATTTAATTCCAACCTGTTGCCCTGAGGTCCAGTATAATAGAGAGCCCCAATTGTAATGGTTACATTCCTGAATAATTAAACGTGGCACAGTAACTAAACTGGATAATTTAATCTACTGTAATTTTAATGAAAGCTTTACAAACCATTCCAAGAATTGAGATTAGGCTGGTTCTTTCTAATAAAGAATGATTGTCATTTGAATCTCTGTTCATCCAATATTCAAATATGAAGAACTAGTTCAAAAGATTGAATGAGAGGCTTAAACAGATAAAACTAAAGATTGATGAATATGATCTAAGATTGTGATAAAGGAAATCAAGAATAACAACAATCTTCAGTGTAGAAATATGTCATGTGAGTTTCACAAAAATGCAAGGAAAGAGATGAGTGTCACACTGTAGAAGGAGAAATATGGAATAGTAACAAACTATTGGTGTGTTTTAAAGGGTTAGAAATGAGAGAAAAAGATGGAAACATAGAGGGTTTTGGAGACAAGAATTCCTATGATGAAATAAAGGTGGAATGTTGCACAAGAGTTGGAGTCAAAAAAAAATGGTATCCTAGAGTTGGAGATTAGAGATTGGGGGAAAGGATTTAAGTATAATACCTATTTCAGGTTCTCTCACGATGGTGCCACAGGTGAACCTCGGTGTACTATACGTGAATGTTATTTTTTTTTAATTACACCTCTCTGAATTGCTTTGGAATACTTTCTACATTAAAAGCACCCAAGTGATTGTTATGTCACGACAGTCCCATTAGCTGAATCAAAATTGTGAGCCGAATTAAAGTACTAACTTACCCCTTGCTGTTGTCTTATTCTAATTTTTGGATGGACCTCAGTTTATATGGGAATAGCCTCATTAATAAATGAAATTAGGGAGCAGATTACAACATTATTAACCATTTTAATGATCAAGGGAAGCCAGCGGTAGGAAGAATATTTATTTTACTTAGAACAATACTCTGCCGCAATGACTATCTACAATCACAGTCCCCATTGGGACAACCAACATACCGGTCCATGCTCAGCCGGCTTTAATGGTCAGTTTGAACGAGCCCCAGCTGGGTGGCTTCCAGCCCCTACGTGGGAAGCTTGTACTCCAGGAGCCCCATGGGGTGATGGATAATGATTTCCTGAGGGCCTCATGGGGGTTATGACACCCATGATGCCGCCTTTGTTTCTGCCTGCACTGTTACCACAGCTAATACAGCATGTTATTGGTGACCTTCCTGAACCTTTATTTGATCTCCGGGTCGGGGCTGGTGGTGGTTGTTCGGAATTTGGCAGCTGGAGCCTACAGTCAGGGCTCTGGAGCATGGTGAGGACTGGGCATGAGGGGAGAAGTATGTGGTAAGAGAGGCCTTAGACTTCCTTGCGGAATATGGAGGAACATTTCTATACAACTGTTGCCCCAATCCTGAAAAATTTGGCATAACCAGGCCTTATACAAAATTTAATTTTAATTCTGTCCGATAAAATGATTTTCCTTTGCCAGGACTCATGGCTCTGTTTTAGTACAATTTTACCATGTTAAAACATCATTGCATTTTCAAATTGAGTGGTTCTATAGCCAACACAATTAATAGTTCTGACAAAGAGTAATTGTACCTGGTATCTTGAGGACAGACCAAATAAATACAATTCCTCTGATACCCCAAGGATGTAAGCACAAGGTAATTAACTAGAATCAAAATTGTTTTCCAAAACTAAACTGACAGGTAACAACTACAGAATGATCGACCCATCTGATGAATGCTTGCTCATTGTCAATAAAACAGTTGTGTCTCACCCACAGTCTATGCCTACTGAATGACATGCAACACTTTCCTCAGACTATCCTGTCCAAGCTTGTATTTAATCATTGTTGATCAACTCCGATCAGAGAAAGGAATCTTCCTTCTAATCAGCAAGTGAGCACCTTGGAAATGATGTTGCAGCATCATCCATGAAGGAACGATGTCAGCAACTGCTGCAATCACAAAAGCTTTACCCTTCTCATGTAGAACAGAGATGAAAACAAGGCTCACAACTTGAGTATAATCCCTGTCTTCCTGCACCACAATCATTTCAGATAAGCAAAAGTATGCATTGTTGTAAAACCCATACAAACATGTCTGTGACAGATCCTTTATAAAGTGGCAGAATGTTGTTCAGTCTCTAAACTTCGAACTTGCTGAATGTTTTTCAAGCCATTCTTGATTTGCTTTGACTTGTCACGGAGTAGTTGTCACTTATACGTAACAATATCAGTTTATTTTCAGAGCAGTGCATCTAAACGGATTCGATATATATATATATTGGGCAGTATGGTAGCATAGTGGTTAACACTATGGCTTCACAGCGCCAGGGTCCCAGGTTGGATTCCTAGTTTGGGTCACTGTCTGTGCGGAGTCTGCACATTCTCCCCGTGTCTGCGTGGGTTTCCACCGGTGTTCCGGTTTCCTTCCAGAAATTCCAAAGCGTGCTATTAGGTAATTGGACATTCTGAATTCTCCCTCTGTGTACCCGAACAGGATCTGGAATGTGGTGACGAGAGGCTTTTCACAGTAACTTCATTGTAGTGTTAATGTAAGCCTATTTGTGACAATAAAGATTCATATTATTTATATCAGGTTCACTGTGATGATTCTGCTGTTACCAAAAAGCAATGTTATTGTCGTAGCTTGCCCTTTAAGGGACATTCTCTGAGAGAGGGGGCATGTGATCCGCTATCGCGGATGGAAGTTGGGGCTTGACCCAGCAGTTGGACCCTCAAATTGAGTATGGAAGGACTGTTTCAAAACATTCTGCAAATATTTGTGTGTAGTTAGGATAAATTGCTGTTTCTTATAAGTTAACTGGTCAAGCCAATTCTTTAAGTTTTTACTTGGCGACAAGGTAAAGACCAGCGACTTAGAATGCATCCAATTGCAAGAGTTGCAGAAGAAGTCTTGACAAGTTCAGCCTGCAAGGAAAAGAACAGTTGAAATGCCTACTTTTAGTAAGCTAGAGCCGTTTGATCCTGCTGCAGAAGATTGGGTACGGCATGTGGAATGCTTAAAATTATTTTTCCATGTAAATGAAATAGAAGGGGAGGAGAAGCAGAGAGTAATCTTGTTAACTGCATGTGGGGCATAAACATACAGTCTCAATTCAAAACTTAATGTCACTGGATGCCTCAATCCCAAAACATTCATGGAGATCGTAGAATTACTCAATGGTCACTACCACCCCAAGCCCCCAGTAATTTTACAGGGTTACAAGTTGAATTCCAATGGGAAGACCCCAGTCTTTGTGGTGAGGCTCAAGAAGATTACGGATCATTATGATTCTGGGACTATGTTAAATGAAATGGAACTAGATTGTTTAGTATGTGTCGTTAACGATGAAACCATACAAAATATGCTTTTGGCAGGATTGGAAGTAGGTTTATAAAAGACTTTGGAGATTGTTTTAGCCATGGAGAGCACAGAGATTGGCACCTGGGAGTAACAAAGTGTTCTGAGCAGCGCAATACACCAGTTAGGGCGGGAAATCAAAAGCAGCAATGGCACCAGGAGTGAAGGCACTGATGCAAGCAAAGGAATCCTTACCAGGCCAGGATAGACAGGCCTAGCTCTAAGGATAGTATCATCCTCTGGGGATCGAGAGTGGTCATTACCAGGACAGGAAGAGAATTATTACTGGAAGAGTTGCATATTTCCCACTCGGGTGTGTCAGATGCCAGCAATAAACTATGTGTCGTGGCCTGGCATTGACATTGCAATTTAAAGAGGGGTAAAGCACTGCAACCAGTGCCAATTGAATAGACGTTTACCTGCCGCAGCTCAGTTACATCCATGGGCTAGAGTCCACATCGACAATGTGGGACCATTTATGGGCACAATGATTTCGTTGTTAGTGGATGTCCATCCGAAGTGGATGGAGATGTTTGAAATGAGATCCACAACTGCTCACACCACAGTAGAAGCTTCAGTAGTGTTTCACAATCTACGGGATACCAGAAGTCCTCACTTTGGACAACGGAACTGTTTTTACCGGTGCCGAGTTTCAAAACTTTGTGACTTTTATTGGAATAAAATATAGCAGAATGGACTGACCAAGAGGGTAGTGCGGACTCTCAAGGCTGGCTTGAAGAAGCAACCACCCGCATCTTTAAACACCAAGTTGACTAACTTCTTGCTGTCATACATATAAGTTACAGCAATCCATAAGCTGGACAACATCACCTGGACAAAATTGTACAAGGCACACTGACATTTTTAAGGGAAAAGGGGTAGAACTTTTCTTAAAACAATCCAGCAAGATGGCTGCAAGAGGGCAGACATCAGGGGCAGAATTCTCCGACCCGCCGCAAGGTCAGGGAATTGCCAGGGGCTGGCATGAATCCCGCACCCGCCGTGGCCGGAATTCTCCGCCACCCGGGAAACGGAGGGAGCGGGAATCATGCCTGCCGATCGGCGTGCCCCCCACGGCGATTCTCCAGCTTGCGATGGGCCGTAGTCCCGCCACTGACAGGCCTCTCCCGCCGATGGGAATTGGAGCACCTCTGGTGCCGGCGGGATTTTCGGCGCGAGCGGGCCCCTGGGGTCCCGGGGCCCACCGATTGGCAGGTGGGACAGTGCCGTGGGGGCGCTCTTTTTCTTCCGCCACCATGGCGGAGGCGGAAGGGACCCACCCTACCGCGCATGTGCCGGTTGTGACGTCTGCGGCCGCCGACGCACCGGCTCATGCGCGGACCGGCGAAGGCCTTTTGGCCAGCCCCGACACCGGGCGGCGGGTGCCAAAGGCTGTTGGCGCTGGTTTTGGCGCCAGTCGGTGTGGCAAAAACCACTCAGGCGCGGGCCTAGCCCCTAAAGGTGCGGGGAATTCTGCACCTTTGGGGAGGCCCGACGCCGGAGTGGTTGGTGCCACTCCGTTACGCCGGGACCCCCCGCCCAGCCGGGTAGGGGAGAATCCCGGCCCAGAATACACACCTCCCTCAGACACATCTGTGACGTGGACAAAGGAGCCATGAGTCATTGAAAATCTAACTGAAAATTATAGAGAAGAATTTCGATAGCCCATAATCAACTGTGGGAGAGACAAATGAGTGTGGAAATGAGTTTTGCCCCCAGCTATACAAATGACGGGCGGAATTCTCCACCGGCGGGATTATCTGTTTTTCCGGTGCCCGGGTTTCTCGACGCGTGAGGCTGCCTCACAATGGGAAACTACCACATTGACCGGCCGGCGTAATGCAAAATCCCGCCGGCAGTCGGGGCAGGAATGTGGCACGGTGGGACGGAGAATCCCGCCCGTGGTGTCCACTAATGGGAAAAAGCGTAACAGTTCCCAGCAACTGCCTTGAAAAAATTTGAAGAAAATCTTGGGTGGAATTCTCTGATAATGGGGCTATGTCTCCATGCCCGCGAGAAATGGGTGCAAATCACTCTGGACTTTCCTGGAGCAAATCCAGGGTGATTCTCCATTTTGCAGGGTCCTGGCAGGGCCCCAGAGTAGTCCTTGCAGCTCTGGGCTGTCGATACGGGGCCCTGCACTTCCCGCCGTGGGTCCGCGCATGCGCGCAGTGGCCAACTGTGGCAGCAGTCCCGCGCGACATGGCCAACCCACACCGTGGAGTGGCCCCGACAATATAGGCCCCCCCGAGAAAACACCCACCTGCCGATCGGTAGCCCCCGATCGCAAGCCTGGCCACCCTGGAGGCCCCCCCCCCCGCCGGTGATGGATCCCCCCGCCCCGCCACCAGGGCGGCTCCCGTCGGGTGGAACCATGAGTGAACCACTCCAGTGGGAATTCGGCCAGTTGTCGGCAGAGAATCATCGCAAGGGCCTCTGACAATGGCACCGACCGGCGCAGCGTCGACTAAGCACGCACAATTGGCAGCGATTCTCCAGTCCCCGGAGAATCACGTGAGCGGCGTCTGGTCTGATCGCAGGTCTGATGCCCATTCTCCATCCACGCGCTGAGCGTGATTGTGGCGCAGAGGCGTGGAGAATCTTGGCCCAGAAGTCTCCTAAAACATTTTGGGATCTTTATGATGAAAGTTTCATCCTGTAAACAATTAGCACGCCTTTGTCCTGAAATATACCGGTGGGAGGGGCCAGCCAACTCCATTCCAGTTTGTTTCTTTAAAATATTGAACTTAGGACAGAGTTCAGGAGATTCATTCAGGAGATTCGTTCACAAGGAAATCATTGAGAGAGATTCCGAAACGACGAGGACAAAGAAGAATTCAACAGAATTGAGACAAACTGAAAACTACAGAAAGTTACTGTTATAAAAGTCCAGCTGTGTTAAAGGAGCAGAGAAGTCATTTTTGTGCCTTTTAAACCAACTCTCGGAGCAGTGAGTACACTCTCTCAACCTTTAGAAACCCCCAATTAGGTCAGGTTGTTGAGGTGGGGGTGTAAAATTGTGTAAAAGTAAGAATTTACGTTGTGCCACCTTTGGCTTTATGTTCCCATACCATAATAGTGGGGTATTGTGTGCTGTGACCTGAGTTTGGTTTTCTTTGCAATCTGGATTTTCTTGAATACACTATTTATTTTTAAGATTACCATTTCTTTCATTGTCCGCTCTGGTGAATCACAATCATTGCAGAACACAATTCCGGGGTACAGGATCAAAAAGGAATTTGGGCGCCTCAAAAACACTCACTCGAGAGAGTCTACTGGTTTGGAATAAACAATGGTCTTTCTTCCTCTCTCTCTTGTGAGGCTGCACTAGTGATGCACTTCCGGATGAGATTTCACCATCTACAAGAGAGAGACTCGCACAGTCGTAGGTGGCAGTCAGGATAACTGGTGTGGCATAAGGGCAGGTTCACTGGTCAGGCATAAACAGGGAGCCTTGCTCTCTCTCTCTCTTGCAAAGCTATCCCAGTGCGACACTTCTGGGTTGTTGTTTTCAACGTCAGTGGGAGAGAGACACCCACAGTTATCAGTGACACCCATGGAAAGCATTTACATGTAGGATCACCCCGTATATGACTACTGGAGTCTCTCCAGCTGAGCTGCTGATGGGTTATCAGTTGAGGACCAGGTTAAACCTTGGTGTTGCCAAATTTAGCAAGGAGGGTGGAGACCAGCAAGAGGAACCACAATTCATTTGAAAGTGCAAAAGCATTTGTGATAGATGATCCAGTGTTTGTGAAGAATTTCGGTAACGGACCAAAATGGGTTCCAGGGTTTGGTGTGGTCAGAACAGGAGGCCGGATTCTCTGCAGCCTCGCGCCAAAATCGCATTTGGCGCAGGGGCGGAGAATCCATATTCGTGCCAAAACCGGGTCCGTGCTGCTCCGGGACCCGAGAATCGTCGGTTTAACGAATTACTCCAGGCGGCTGGGCTGGCCCACCTAGTGATATTCTGCTCCCAGCCGGCCGAGTTCCCGTCGGCGTAGTTCCTGGTGGGGAGGCAGGTGGATCGGGTACCGGGGAGCCTTATGGGTGGCCAGGGGACCAATGGGGCCGATCCGATGCAAGGGCGCGCAGTCGATTGGAGGGGGGGGGAACATTTCGGAGCTGCCTCCATAGTCCACCATGGCGCTCGATGGGGCCCCTAGAGGTCTCTGCGTAGACGGGTGGTACAGGACTCGAACCGTGCTGCTGGCCTGCTTGGTCTGCTTTAAAAGCCAGCGATTTAGCCCAGTGAGCTAAACCAGCCCCATTGGAAGCATTGTGGGTTGCCTGAGGAGTGAACTGTCAAATTTGCGAGTAACAAGCCAGAGTATTATCCCCCTGGAAACAGTGGAAACAGAGCAAGGTGAAACATCGGTACAAGGAGTGAGCCTTTGTGAAATAGGACGAACAGTAACTACCTCAATCGAAGAAACTCAGACACTGGAGATACGTCGCTGTACAAGAAAGATGTTGTCACTGGACAGACTGATTTACTGAGTTACAGAGCAGTGTAAAAGTGTTCATGATCATTATTGTTTTGGCAATTGTGTAATTTAATTATTCCCATGTGCAAAAAGGGACTTAAAGAGGGAGGTATGTAGTAGCTAGCCCCCGCTAGCACCTTTCCCCGTGGGAAGGGTCATGTGACCCACAAGTCCAATCAGGGACGGGAGTTGGGAATTCACTGAGATGTGTTGGGAACCTCGTGCTGTGTATGGAAAGACTTTAGAACATAGAACATAGAACGATACAGCGCAGTACAGGCCCTTCGGCCCTCGATGTTGCACCGACATGGAAAAAATCTAAAGGCCATCTAACCTACACTATGCCCTTATCATCCATATGCTTATCCAATAAATTTTTAAATGCCCTCAATGTTGGCATGTTCACTACTGTTGCAGGTAGGGCATTCCACGGCCTCACCACTCTTTGCGTAAAAAACCCACCTCTGACCTCTGTCCTATATCTATTACCCCTCAATTTAAGGCTATGTCCCCTCGTGCTAGCCACCTCCATCCGCGGGAGAAGGCTCTCGCTGTCCACCCTATCTAACCCTCTGATCATTTTGTATGCCTCTATTAAGTCACCTCTTAACCTTCTTCTCTCTAACGAAAACAACCTCAAGTCCATCAGCCTTTCCTCATAAGATTTTCCCTCCATACCAGGCAACATCCTGGTAAATCTCCTCTGCACCCGTTCCAAAGCTTCCACGTCCTTCCTATAATGAGGCGACCAGAACTGTACGCAATACTCCAAATGCGGCCGTACTAGAGTTTTGTACAACTGCAACATGACCTCATGGCTCCGGAACTCAATCCCTCTACCAATAAAGGCCAACACACCATAGGCCTTCTTTACAACCCTATCAACCTGGGTGGCAACTTTCAGGGATCTATGTACATGGACACCGAGATCCCTCTGCTCATCCACACTACCAAGAATTTTACCATTAGCCAAATATTCCGCATTTCTGTTATTCTTTCCAAAGTGAATCACCTCACACTTCTCCACATTAAACTCCATTTGCCACCTCTCAGCCCAGCTCTGCAGCTTATCTATGTCCCTCTGTAACCTGCAACATCCTTCCGCACTGTCTACAACTCCACCGACTTTAGTGTCGTCTGCAAATTTACTGACCCATCCTTCTGCGCCCTCCTCTAGGTCATTTATAAAAATGACAAACAGCAACGGCCCCAGAACAGATCCTTGTGGTACGCCACTCGTAACTGAACTCCATTCTGAACATTTCCCATCAACTACCACTCTCTGTCTTCTTTCAACTAGCCAATTTCTGATCCACATCTCTAAATCACCCTCAATCCCCAGCCTCCGTATTTTCTGCAATAGACGACCGTGGGGAACCTTATCAAACGCTTTACTGAAATCCATATACACCACATCAACTGCTCTACCCTCGTCTACCTGTTCAGTCACCTTCTCAAAGAACTCGATAAGGTTTGTGAGGCATGACCTACCCTTCACAAAACCATGCTGACTGTCCCTAATCATATTATTCCTATCTAGATGATTATAAATCGTATCTTTTATAATCCTCTCCAAGACTTTACCCACCACAGACGTGAGGCTCACCGGCCTATAGTTACCGGGGTTATCTCTACTCCCCTTCTTGAACAAAGGGACCACATTTGCTATCCTCCAGTCCTCTGGCACTATTCCTGTAGCCAATGATGACCTAAAAATCAAAGCCAAAGGCTCAGCAATCTCTTCCCTGGCTTCCCAGAGAATCCTAGGATAAATCCCATCCGGCCCCGGGGACTTATCTATTTTCACCTTGTCCAGAATTGCCAACACTTCTTCCCTACGCACCTCAATGCCATCTATTCTAATAGCCTGGGTCTCAGCATTCTCCTCCACAATATTATCTTTTTCTTGAGTGAATACTGACGAAAAGTATTCATTTAGTATCTCGCTTATCTCCTCAGCCTCCACACACAACTTCCCACCACTGTCCTTGACTGGCCCTACTCTTACCCTAGTCATTCTTTTATTCCTGACATACCTATAGAAAGCTTTTGGGTTTTCCTTGATCCTACCTGCCAAAGACTTCTCATGTCCCCTCCTTGCTCGTCTCAGCTCTCTCTTTAGATCCTTCCTCGCTTCCTTGTAAATATCAAGCGCCCCAACTGAAACTTCACGCCTCATCTTCACATAGGCCTCCTTCTTCCTCTTAACAAGAGATTCCACTTCTTTGGTAAACCACGGTTCCCTCGCTCGACCCCTTCCTCCCTGCCTGACTGGTACGTACTTATCAAGAACATGCAATAGCTGTTCCTTGAACAAGCTCCACATATCCAGTGTGCCCAACCCTTGCAGCCTACTTCTCCAACCAACACATCCTAAGTCATGTCTAATGGCATCATAATTGCCCTTCCCCCAGCTATAACTCTTGCCCTGCGGGGTATACTTATCCCTTTCCATCACTAACGTAAAGGTCACCGAATTGTGGTCACTGTTTCCAAAGTGCTCACCTACCTCCAGATCTAACACCTGGCCTGGTTCATTACCCAAAACCAAATCCAATGTGGCCTCGCCTCTTGTTGGCCTGTCAACATATTGTGTCAGGAAACCCTCCTGCACACATTGTACAAAGAATGACCCATCTAATGTACTCGAACTATATCTTTTCCAGTCAATATTTGGAAAGTTAAAGTCTCCCATAACAACTACCCTGTTACTTTCGCTCTTTTCCAGAATCATCTTCGCCATCCTTTCCTCTACATCCCTAGAACTATTAGGTGGCCTATAGAAAACTCCCAACAGGGTGACCTCTCCTTTCCTGTTTCTAACCTCAGCCCATACTACCTCAGAAGAAGAGTCCCCATCTAGCATCCTTTCCGCCACCGTAATACTGTCCTTGACTAGCAGCGCCACACCTCCCCCTCTTTTGCCCCCTTCTCTGAACTTACTAAAACACCTAAACCCCGGAACCTGCAACAACCATTCCTGTCCCTGCTCTATCCATGTCTCTGAAATGGCCACAACATCGAAGTCCCAGGTACCAACCCATGCTGCCAGTTCCCCTACCTTATTTCGTATACTCCTGGCATTGAAGTAGACACACTTCAAACCACCTACCTGAACACTGGCACCCTCCTGCGAAGTCAAATCTGTGCTCCTGACCTCTATACTCTCAATCTCCCGTACCCTAAAACTACAATCCAGGTTCCCATGCCCCTGCTGAATTAGTTTAAACTTTCTTTTGTTTTTTAATTCGGGGGCAATTTAGCATGGCAAATCCACCTAATCTACACATCTTTATGTCGTGAGGGTTAAACCCACACGGATGCGGGGGAATGTGCAAACTCTACATGGACAGTGACCCGGGGCCGGGATCGAACCCCGGTCCATAAGTATACCGTTTCCAAACGGTATTATTATTCTGCAGCCAAATGTGGGAAAACCAGTCATCACTCCTTGATACTCCTGAGAGTACGTGATGCGTTGATCAACAAACAGGTAAGGTTGAAAGATGGACCCAAAGAAAGGGAATTCATTGAATGTTTACAAGATGGCTTTTTGGAACAGCTTGTGATGGAGCCCACGAGGGAACAGGCTATTCTGGACTTAGTGTTATGTAATGAGCCAGAATTGATAAAAGATCTTAAAGTAAGGGAACACTTAGGAAGCAGTGATCATAATATGGTAGAATTCAGTCTGCAATTTGAAAGAAGGAAGGTAGAATCAGATGTAAAGGTTTTACAGTTAAATAAAGGTAATTACAGGCGCATGAGGGAGGAACTGACAAAAATCGACTGGAAGCAGAGCCTAGTGGGAAAGACAGTAGAACAGCAATGGCAGGAGTTCCTGGGAGTAATTGAGGACACAGTGCAGAGGTTCATCCCAAAGAAAAGAAAGGTTATTAGAGGGAGGATTAGGCAGCCATGGCTGACAAAGGAAGTCAGGGAATGCATCAAGGCAAAAGAGAGAGCCTATAATGTGGCAAAGAGTAGTGGGAAGTCAGAAGATTGGGAAGGCTACAAAAACAAACAGAGGATAACAAAGAGAGAAATAAGGAAGGAGAGGATCAAATATGAAGGTAGGCTAGCCAGTAACATTAGGAATGATAGTAAAAGTTTCTTTAAATACATTAAAAACAAACGGGAGGCAAAAGTAGACATTGGGCCGCTCCAAAATGATGCTGGTAATCTAGTGATGGGAGACAAGGAAATAGCTGAGGAACTTAATAAGTACTTTGCGTCAGTCTTCACAGTAGAAGACATGAGTAATATCCCAACAATTCAGGAAAGTCAGGGGGCAGAGTTGAATATGGTTGCCATCACAAAGGAGAAAGTGCTAGAGAAACTAAAAGGTCTGAATATTGATAAATCTCCGGGCCCAGATGGGCTACATCCTAGAGTTCTAAAGGAGATAGCTGAAGAAATAGTGGAGGCGTTAGTTATGATCTTTCAAAAGTCACTGGAATCAGGCAAAGTCCCAGAGGATTGGAAAATCGCTGTTGTAACCCCCCTGTTCAAGAAGGGAACAAGAAAAAAGATGGAAAATTATAGGCCAATTAGCCTAACCTCGGTTGTTGGCAAAATTCTAGAATCCATCGTTAAGGATGAGATTTCTAAATTCTTGGAAGTGCAGGGTCGGATTAGGACAAGTCAGCATGGATTTAGTAAGGGGAGGTCGTGCCTGACAAACCTGTTAGAGTTCTTTGAAGAGATAAAAAATAGGTTAGACCAAGGAGAGCCAATGGATGTTATCTATCTTGACTTCCAAAAGGCCTTTGACAAGGTGCCTCACGGGAGACTGCTGAGTAAAATAAGGGCCCATGGTATTCGAGGCAAGGTACTAACATAGATTGACGATTGGCTGTCAGACAAAAGGCAGAGAGTTGGGATAAAAGGTTCTTTTTCGGAATGGCAACCGGTGACAAGTGGTGTCCCGCAGGGTTCAGTGTTGGGGCCACAGCTGTTCTCTTTATATATTAACGATCTAGATGACGGGACTGGGGGCATTCTGGCCAAGTTTGCCGATGATACAAAGATTGGTGGAGGGGCAGGTAGTATTGAGGAGGTGGGGAGGCTGCAGAAAGATTTAGACAGTTTAGGAGAATGGTCCAAGAAGTGGCTGATGAAATTCAACGTGGGCAAGTGCGAGGTCTTGCACTTTGGAAAAAAGAATAGAGGCATGGACTATTTTCTAAACGGTGACAAAATTCATAATGCTAAAGTGCAAAGGGACTTGGGAGTCCTAGTCCAGGATTCTCTAAAGGTAAACTTGCAGGTTGAGTCCGTAATTAAGAAAGCAAATGTAATGTTGTCATTTATCTCAAGAGGCTTGGAATATAAAAGCAGGGATGTACTTCTGAGGCTTTATAAAGCACTAATTAGGCCCCATTTAGAATACTGTGAGCAATTTTGGGCCCCACACCTCAGGAAGGACATACTGGCACTGGAGCGGGTCCAGTGGAGATTCACACGGATGATCCCAGGAATGGTAGGCCTAACATACGATGAACGTCTGAGGATCGTGGGATTATATTCACTGGAGTTTAGGAGGTTGAGGGGAGATCTAATAGAAACTTACAAGATAATGAATGGCTTGGATAGGATGGACGTAGGGAAGTTGTTTCCATTAGCAGGGGAGACTAGGACGCGGGGGCACAGCCTTAGAATAAAAGGGAGTCACTTTAGAACAGAGATGAGGAGAAATTTCTTCAGCCAGAGTGGTAGGTCTGTGGAATTCATTGCCACAGAGGGCGGTGGAGGCCGGAACGTTGAGTGTCTTTAAGACAGAAATTGATAAATTCTTGATTTCTCGAGGAATTAAGGGCTATGGGGAGAGAGCGGGTAAATGGAGTTGAAATCAACCATGATTGAATGGTGGAGTGGACTCGATGGGCCGAATGGCCTTACTTCCGCTCCTATGTCTTATGGTCTTATGTCCATGACTGGCATGTTAGTCATTATTTGCTCAACCTGAACATCTAACCCAACCTAGATGGCACAGCAACACAGTTGTTCGCACTGTTGCTTCATAGCGCCAAGGTCCCAGGTTCGTTTCCCACTTGGGTCACTGTCTGTGAGGAGTCTGCACATTTTCCCTGTGTCTGTTTGGGTTTCCTCCAGGTGTTTTGGTTTCCTCCCACAATCCCGAAAGACGTGCTTTTTAGGTGAATTGTACATTCTGAATTCTCCCTCCGTGTACCTGAACAGGTGCTGGAGTGTGGCGACGAGGAGATTCCAGTATTAATGTAAGCCTACTAGTAACACCAATAAAGATTATTATTATCAAGTAAATTTGAATACCATACTCAACTGATGGCACATGAACTCCAGAAGAAATTATCAGCAGATGCCCAGAACAAAGATTGTATCAAGTATGAACACCAAATGACATGACAGTGAAACAGATGTCAAATCAGAGCAATACCCCAACCCGAAACAGTGAGTAGTCCCATTGTGAAGAGAACTTGCTCTGAGATGAAACACAAACAAAGCTTCCTTAACCAGCATTCAGAAAATATACAGCAACCTCCAACAAACATCATCATAACTAAGTGTGGATGAATAAACAAACAGCAAATATGTTGCAGAGAGTTTTAAATGTATTGCTTTCTATTAGGTTTATTCAGACACAACAGTTATTTTCCTTTGCCATTGTGTAAATAGTTTGATTTTTTTGGGATAAAAGGGCATGTTGTAATATGAGGTGCATATAACTTTAAGGATAATTTCTTAACTATTATAAGTTATTAACATTTTGGCAGGATGTAATGTATTATTCCCACAACTTGTATTCAGTCCACAAGCAGTAGTGGTGAAGGTCAAATGCATATACTTGGCCACCCAGTTAGTTCCAGTTAGGTTTATCTGCACATAATCAGATCTTCTTATTAAGAACCTGCATTATTTTTTCACCAATCCTTGTCATCTGATTAATATGTTTTCATCGAATAAAGAAGAACATAACAGACCACAATTGGGGGCGTTGCTACTTGTCTTCCCATTTACACAAATAAGCATGGTCAGAAATTAATATATTTTAATATATATGTAAGGTTGATAGGCCTGGTGCTGTGGATCATGAGGTTTGAATAATATGGAACTGATATGAAGAGCTGCCGAAAACCAAAATATAAACTCTCCTTTCCAACTCAGAATGATAAATGTTTGTAATATTTGACCAAGCAATTTAATAAAGCCAAATAGATTTGAGCTATTGAAAGTATAATTTGACATTATTTCAGGAGAGTTAATATATGGAGGGATGACCTTTATTGGCTCTAATTAACTTAACTCCCCTCTGACTTTTCTTATGCTAATATCTAAATTCCGAGTCTTGATGCACTGCCAATTACCCAACCTGAATGGAATTGTCAGTGTCCCATCCAGCATTTGATCTTGCCTGCTCTACAGACTCAATCAAAAACAACGGGGATCCTTTTTCTGTTTAAGAGCAAAGTTTGTTCACATTGACGGAATATTCATAGCTCATCAATAATCCTGACCTTTTAATTAGAGATGAATCGCCAATAACTTAACCTCTAGATCACTAATGCAATGGTTTCCTATGTTCTAATTTGTACAAATTTAGTAATTGCTAGTCATTGAGATGTGTATGAAGATAAAAGCGGTGAATATCTGTTAGGATAAATGCATCTGAGTAAAAATGCTACGATAACTCTTTAGGCCGGATTTTCCGGCCCTTCCCTTCCCAGCGTGCTTTCCGATAGCGGAGGAGACTCGCCATTGGCTTCCGGTGGGATCTTCTGGTCCAGCTGAGGTCTATGTAAGTTTTCATAGCTTCTGGCAAACCTGCCCCAGGGCTACCTTTGGCAGGACCAGAAGATCCCATCAGCAGGAAGGACTGGACAATCCCATCCTTAATCACTGGGTGACAGGTAATCTGGGATCAAGGTGAAGTTTCCTATTTAGACTGCCAGTGACAAGGCAATTATGCCACAAGGGGTGCATCCTGGCTGCTTGTTAGGCCCCACTGGTTGAAAAAAGCTTCTGCCCTAACTGCCCCAGAAAATAGATAGTTGTATTACTTTACCATTACAAAAAAAAAGAAATTCACCATCTACAGCCAGCATGGTTTTGTTCAGGGGAGGTCATGTCTGACCGACTTGATCCAATTTTTCGAAGAGGTGACCAGATGTGTGGACGAGAGAAATGCATTTGAAGTAGTCAACTTGGACTTCAGCAAAGCTTTTTATAAGGTCCCGCATGGGAGACTGACAGCGAAGGTAAGAGCCCTTGGGATCCAAGGGAATTTGACAAATTGTATGCAAAGTTGGCTGCGTGGCAGGAAGCACAAGGTGATGGTTGATGGACGTTTTCCTGACTGGAAGCCTGTGTCCAGTGGAGTCTCATAGGGATCAGTGTTGGGGCTTAGCTGTTTGTGGTGCATAAAAATGATTTAAATGCGAAAGTAGGAGGGTTGACCAATAAGTTTGCGGATGATACGAAAATTGGTGGAGTGGTAAATAGTGAGGAGGATAGCCTTCAATTAGAGGAGGATATGAACAGACTGGTCAGATGGGCTGATCAATGGCAAATGGAATTCAATGTAGATAAGTGTGAGGCGGTGCACTAGGGCAGGACAAACAAAGCAAGGGAATACAGGATGAACAGCATGATCCTGGTAAACACCGAGGATCAGAGGGATCTTGGTATGCATACACGAGTACCTTAAGATATCAGCGCAGGTAGTTACAGTGGTTAAGAAGGCATATGGTATACTTGTCTTTATAAGCCAAGGCATAGAGTTTAAGAGCAGGGAGGTTATGTTGGAACTCTATAAAACATTGGTCAGACCACAGCTAGAGTATTGTGTGCAGTTCTGGAATCCACACTATCGGAGAGATGTGACAGCACTGGAAAGAGTACAAAGGAGATCTATCAGTATGTTGCCTGGGCTGGAGAGTCTTAGTCATGAAGAGAGATTGGGATTGTTTTCTTTGGAGCAGAGGAGACTGAGGGGGGACATAATTGAGATGTTTAATATTCTGAGGGCCATAGATAGGAATAAACTTTTCCCCTTGGTGGATGGGTCAATGACCAGAGTGCATAGATTTAAGGTAAGGGCACAAGGTTTTGAGGGAATGTGAGGAAAAGCTTTTTTACAGAGTGTGGTGGGAGTCTGAAACTTACTGCCTGAAAGAGTGGTGGAGGCAGAGACCCTCATAACATTTAAGCGGTATCTAGATGTGCACTTGAGATCCCAGGGCATACAAGGCTCTGAGCCAAGTGCTGGAAAATTTGATTAGAATGGATAGGTGGTTATTTCTGACTGCCACAGACGCAATGGGCAAAACGGCCTTTTCTGTGCTGTATGATTCTTTGACTCGATGGACTCGATTCAACTAATTAGGAACAAAGACCCAAAGTGAGTGTTTTTAGCTGTGTGGTTCCCTGCACTCCCATGCCGAGAAACACATGGCTATTCAATGCGACCCAGGTTGTATAAGGGACCTCACCAGGGAATGCTCAGCCCAGGCCGCACATAGCCCCATTTTGTACACTGGGGAACTCCGCTCGCCGGAACACCCCAGTGTAGCAAAAGATCGGGAAGCTATTTTTTAATGCCGTCCTGATCTCTAAGGCCCCTGAAGAGACTCCCAACTACCCCCCAACACCTATGGCAAATCACAATTGCACATAAAATACCAGCTTGGCACCTTGGCAGTGGCAGCACTATCTGGGCACATTGGAGTGCCAGGCTAGCACACAGGTGGCACTACCAAGGTGCCCAGGTGGCACAAGCAGTGCAGGGCACCACCATTCCCAAAGTGTATGAAGCTGGGGGCCTCCAATCCCCTGCGGGAACCCCACAAGTGTCATTCCATCCGTTTGTGGAGACCAGTGCTGAACAGCACTCACCCAAGGAGTCCGAGGAAAAGAGATGAATTCCAAAGCCTCAGGAACCTCAGGAATCTGCACATTAGAGTGAGGCTCGCTGTCTCGCACCACTATGAAGATTTGCCAAAAAGGGATTGTGGGCGGGATTTAAATCACAAATTTTCACAAGACCGCATTGGATTTTGCAAGGTGTTGCAAGCCGGGTAGATCCCAGGAGCGGGGTCTGCCGGCTTTTATCAGCCATGTTGCGCCACAGCAAGCTGCTTTTCAGGTGCAGCACGGTCTTTGGATCATGCCCGATCTGGACCTGCTCGCTCATGAGACTCACTTTTGCCATTTGGTCACCTAATGGTCTTGCAAGGTGCATTGACCGCAGAAGGAATTGCAAGTCCTTTGTAGATTCCGAGACATGGGAACTTCTGGCACAGACGACCCTGACCCTGCTCACACTGCCTCCAATGTCACTAACCTTAAAAGGGACAACTGGAGGCTTCATGGAAATCTCGACATTAGGCCGGGACTCAGCAGCTATAGGTTTCAATTTTATTTCTGTTATTTCCCACATCACAATGTTACCCATCTCCTTTTACCATGGTGAATAATGAGTTTTTTATTTAATTCATGGAAGTGTGCCAAGAAAACATTCTGAAGTTTAAATAACAATTAGCAAGGTATTGTCTCAGTTCTCTTGCCTCAGGGTCAGAAGCTTGTGGGGAGTCTTGAATACATAATCTCGAACAGGACTGTCCAACCTTCTTGCAGTGGCTGGCGGGTGCACTTTTCAAAATTTTTCTCACTCAAGGGGCCGATAAGCAAATTTCAGAACAGTTTGGCACAACAGTAAACATGAATTTCATAAACAAAACTGACATATGCAAAGAAACAAATTGCTACGCAAAAAATAATAAATGAAATGAAAATCGCTTATCGTCACGAGGAGGCTTCAATGAAGTTACTGTGAAACGCCCCAAGTCGCCACATTCCGGCGCCTGCTCGGGGGGGCTGGTACGGGAATTGAACCGTGCTGCTGGCCTGCCTTGGTCTGCTTTCAAAGCCAGCAATTTAGCCCTGTGCTAAAAGCTGAGTATTAGAGTGTAATAGGGTGCGAGCGTGTGTTTCTGACCCACTCCCAGGCTCAGAGTACTCACTCAGTCACCCTCAGCCATTGGGAGAGGGCATATTGGTGCATGTGGACGTGGGTGAGTGAAATCCCTGATGCTAAGAGTGAGCCAGACTTATGGAAACATTTTGGCCCTGCATTCTGACACTTACTCACACCCCTCCTCCCACCCATGCCCACACTCTTTTTTTTAAATAAATTTAGGTTACCCAATTATTTTTTCCAATTAAGGGGCGATTTAGTGTGGCCAATCCACCTACTCTGCACATTTTTGGGTTGTGGGGGTGAAACCCACGCAGACACGGGGAGAATGTGCAAACTCCACACGGACAGTGACCCAGAGCCGGGATCGAACCTGGGACCTCAGCGCCGTGAGGCAGCTGTGCTAACCACTAGGCCACCGTGCTGCCCTCGCCCACACTCTCTTAACACCTCCACACTCCCTCACTCCCATCACAATCATTCAGACTCTCCACCCCCTTTCACACACAGATAAACTCTCTCTCTCCCTTCCCCCGCTCATCCCTTCCTCACACTCTCTCTCTCACTCCTCCCTCACACACACTGTCACGATGCCGGCATTGGACTGGGGCGAGCACAGTAAGAAGTCTGACAACACCAGGTTAAAGTCCAGCAGGTTTGTTTCGAATCACTAGCTTTCGGAGTGCACCTGAGGAAGGAGCTGCGCTCCGAAAGCTCGTGATTCGAAACAAACCTGTTGGACTTTAACCTGGTGTTGTAAGACTTAACCTGGTGTTGTAAGACTTCTTACTCTCTCTCTCACAGTCTCCGGTAATTCAATCTCTCAGATGCCAGGAAGCCATTCTTCTGTGGCTTGGTTCTCTGTGCTCTGCTGCGGTGTGCATGAGCCCTGCTCCAACCTGTGTAGATCCTGCTCCACACCACCTGGGCCCCGACTAGATTGCCCGGACCCCACTTTGGACTGCTTGAGCTCATCTCTCACCAGCCTAGACCCCCCTCTGCAACACTTGGTCTCTGATCCCACCTACCTAGGCTCTGTTCAACACTGACTGGACCCCGCTCCACATCTCTTGGACTCCGCTCTGCACCGTCCGGGCCCTGCTCTGCACTGCTTGGGCCCTGCTCTGCACCGCGTGGGCACCGCTCTGCACTGTCAGAGCACCGCTCCATACCGCTTAGGCCCTCCTCCATGCCGCTTGGGCCCCGCTCTGCACCGCTTAAGCCCTGCTCCATACCGCTTGGGCCCTGTTCCATGCCACTTGGGCCTCACTCTGCACTGCTTGGGCCCTGCTCCATGCCACTTGGGCCCTACTCCATGCCACTTGGGCCCTGCTCCATGCCACTTGCGCCCTGCTCCATGCCACTTGGGCCCTGCTCCATGCCACTTGGGCCCTGCTCCATGCCACTTGGGCCTTGCTCCATGCCACTTGGGCCCTGCTCTGCACCGCCTGGGCCCTGCTCCAGACCGGCTGGGTCCCTCAACCACCCACTTAGACCCTGCCCCTGACTGCTGCACATAGTCGGGGCCCACTGCCCCGCACCTATTCTCCCATGTACCTGTGCTCTTCTCCAGCTCTGCAACCCTGGGCCCTGCTGTTTCATGCCTTTGCTCCCTGGGCTTTGTTCTGCAGCCCTCCACACTCCTTAGCTCCCCACTCCTTGGCTGATCCAGCCCTCGGATCCCTGGGCCCTGCTCCTTGACCCTCGACTCCCCAGGCCCCGAACTCACCACCGCTGCTCCTCCAATCACAGATTCTGTGATTGGAGGAGGAGCTCCATGCAGATTGTTCCATCCAAACGTACCTCTTTGATGGCTCCTGAGGCCACAAAGCGTGGCTTTGAGGGCCACATTCACCCTTTGGTTCGCATGTTGAATAAGCTTGATGTAGAATGACAGTTTAATGCAGTGATGAGGCAGTACTGCATTGTTGCAGATGTTGTTCTGGATTTACATTCTTGAGGTGGGTAGCAGGAGGAAAGAGTGCCCAAAAAGATGGGATCTTCATTGCTGATGCAGGGTAGGTGTCAACTGGAATCATGCAAGCTGACCCGGGAAGAAGGTAAGAGGCAGCCACCGGGGCTGTTTGATGTTAAGGCGGGCTGTTTAAAGGGCCCACCTCAGTTCTGTGGAACTCCATCCCCCAGTTATAATAGGGTGAGGTTCGCTCATGCCTCAAATCCATTCAGTCTCCAAACACTCCCCATGACCTATCAATGCCACTCATTCCCCCATCACCCCGTATGGCCCTTCATGCCCCCATACCAAGCTCTGCCCTTCCACCCATCCGTTATGGCTTATCATACCCCCTATGCCAAACTGTAGCACTTCCATGCCCATTGACCCACTATACCAATGAATCCTATAGTGATATTAGAATGTGTACAAAAAGTTTTGAATAAAAGTAATTAATTTATAACTTCCTCCTGTGTTGAAAACATCATTCCACTACGAGCTAATAAAAGTTTCAATCATCCAAATACTTTAAAGGATCAATAACAAAACTATAAACAGTTGAAACCACTCCATGTTATGTCAGCAAACTTTGTGAAATTGACAGCAGAAATCAGAGAGCTGGCAATGAAGCAACTTTTTCTTTGCGGTTCAGCGGCGGGATTCTCCGACCCCTTGCCGGGCCGGAGAATCGCCGGGGGATGGTGTAAATCCCGCCCTCGCCGGCTGCCGAATTCTCCGGCACCAGGATTTTGGTGGGGGTGGGAAACGCGCCGCGCCGGCTGCCGGCCGCTGGCAGCGGACCCCCTGGCGATTCTCCGGCCTGCGATGGGCTGAGCAGCTGCCCGTTTTAGGCCGGCTCCGCTGGCGTAAATTAGACCTGGTACTTACCAGAGGGACCTGGCTCTGAGGGCGGCCTCCGTGGTCCTCGGGGGGGTCACGGGGGATTTGGCCCCGGGGGGTGTCCCCACAATGGCCTGGCCCGCGATCGGGGCCCACTGATCAGCGGGCGGGCCTGTGCCATGGGGGCACTCTTTCCCTCTGCACCGGTTGCTGTGGACCTCCGCCATGGCCGGTGCGGAGACGAACCCCCCTGCGCATGCGCTGGGATGATGCCAGCACACGGTGACGCAATGGAGCCAGCCAGGTTGGGAATGCCAGATGTGGGCTTTTCAAAGGAAACAGCCTCTATCCTGAAAATCAGACAGCCTGGAAATGGGGTTGGGAATCCTGGAATTGCGACCCACCTGATATTTTGAAAGGGCTTCCAAGTCATTCTGTCATGGTGAAAATTCAGGCCACAATCTTTTGGATGAGAAATAAAACCAAGGCCCCATGTTCCTTCTGAGATGCACTATTCAAATATTCATAGAAGGGGAATTCACCATACTATGCTGGACAAAATGTATCACTCAGCCAACCTCATTGAGAAAACAGATTTTCTGTTCATTATCCTGTTACTATTTTCCAGATTATCTTTATTTAGTTCACCAGGAACTAAACTGAACCAGCTATATAAACACTGTGGCCACAAGGGCTCGCAGATGCTGAGAATTCTGCTGCAAAGAATTCACCCCCCTGACTCCCTAAATGCTGTTGACCATCCACAAGGCATAAGTCAGGAGTGTGATAGTTAGACACTTTACTGACCTGGATGAGTGCAGCTCCAGCAAAACTCAAGAAGCCTGATACCATCCAGGACAAAGCAACCTACTTGATTGGCATCCCATCCACACACATTCACTCCCTCCACCACCGACACAGCAATGTGTACCATGTACAAGGTGCACTTCAGCAACTCACCAAGGCTCCTTTGACAACACCATACAGAGCCGTGGCCTGCACCACCCATAAGGACAAGAGCAGCAGATGCACGGGAACACACCACCGCCTGCAATTTCCTCTCAAGTCATACTACTGCCTGACTTGGAAACATAACAGCATATCTTCACTGTGGCTGGGTCAAAATTGTGGAACTCCCTTAACAGCACTGTGGATGGACCAATACCACAAGGACTGCAAAAATTCAACAATGTTTCACACACTACAGTTTCTCAAGGGATATTAAGGATTTACAATAAATGCTGGCTGAGCCAGCAATATCCACATCCTGTGAAAGAATAAAATAATGCATTTGCCCTGAGGTAAGGTATGAATAGAATTAGTCAGAAAAAATCTGGAAGTCAGAGAACAAATGACCAAACAGCAAATGGAGATTACAGTTCAGCAGAAAGCAGATTTTTAAAAATGAAGGAAAGATATTAGTTTGGAGGATAATTTAAAAAGCAATAACCTACATCTCATTAGCATCCCTGAAAGAACAGAAGGTCCAGGTATGATGTTCTTTTTCATATATTCTGCCTCCTAAAACAATTAGATCATGCAGCAGAACAGAAAGGATCTGCAGCGGGGGTAGGATTCGTGGACTTCCAGAACAGCAAAACCGGCGCTGCACCTGGACCAATTCAGGGATTGGTAAGGGGCTAGCACTAGCGCCATGTAGAACACAATCAAGAAATGGTGCCGGATTCACGATTGACACTCAGGAGACCGACAAGCTGCAGCCGCATAGTCACACTTCACTCCCCACACACACCATCCCAACCAACAATATGGCACTGGTTGAGTTGGTGTGCGCCCATATGGCTGATGGGTCGGCTGGGACCAGAGGACATCTAATGGGGTGGCCTGGGAGTACACCCATACGACTCGTGTCCCTACATTCACAGTGGGCAGTCTGTAGTGTGCGCAGCTGCATGGCTACCTTGCAGGCTGCGGCAATGGTGCTTTGTGCCCGTCCACCCGACCCCCCAGCTCACCTCCTGAACACCCCTTACTACTCTCTCTGGCCCTGGCAGAAGCCCTCCAGCCTGCGGCACAACTGTCAGCAAACTATTCCGATGTTGGCCACTTTCCATACCCCCTCTCCCTCCCTTAGCAGCTACACTGCCTGTTTCACAAGTTTTAAAAGCACAAGTGAACCACGCTATCAGGAATTCGGTGCATTGAAGGCGTAGAATAGCGGAGGCCCCGGAGAATACCAGTTCAGGCCTGCTAATGTTATGCTACGCCGTTTATTGTACCTGTGTCATGGAACGCATTGAGCGCCACTGTCGAGGTGATGGAGAATTGCGATTTGGCGTGAAATCAGCACACCGTGATTTTGGCGATTCTCCGCACAATCGCGTTTCCTGATTCGAGCGTCGGCCAGAGAATCCCACCCCAGAGTTTTTAAAAAGTGCACAGAAATGGTTTGCAACAGTCAAGAAGAAAATCTGAAGTCAGTTTTACACTGCAGCAGTTTTCAGAACAGGTTTTTGTTCAGAATAATGGAAAAGTAACCATGGGATTGTGGGTACTAAGGGAATTGAGAGATATCAATAAATGAAAAATAAATAATCTTTATTGTCACATGTAGGCTTACATTAACACTGCAATGAATTTACAGTGAAAAGCCCCTCATCGCCACATTCTGGCACCTGTTCGGTTACACAAAGGGAGAATTCAGAATTCTCAGCTGTTACGGGAATTGAACCCACGGTGCTGGGCCTTGTTCTGCATCACAAACCAGATGTCTAGCCCACTGAGCTAAATCAGCCCATAGGTATACTGCAGGAAGGTGGAGTTGAGGTCGACGATAATTAGATTGAATGGCAGAACAGGCTCAGAGGGCCTACATCTGCCCTTATTTCTTTTGTTGTTATGTTCTTAAGTAGCTGCTCACATATAACCCAGGCAAAAAGTGACTATCTCCTTGCAACCTCCCTTGCTCTTTCTCCACTTCTACCAACTCCTCCGCTGTCTCCTCCTTATGCTCCTGCTTCACAGACCTTTGCCTGGTACATGATGGCAAGGACTGTTCACTCGTGAAGACGCTGTGAAGTATACATTATTGCCACAATACGTTTTGATACTCGCACAGCCAGGTGCTGCAGGTCTCCTCCAGAGCAGCCCATGCAGAGGAATCATCGCTCAGGATGTCAGTGATCTATTCTATCAGACTTCCTATGGCAGCATGGCTCTTGTTATATGCCTGCTGTGCATGTATGTGTGTGTGTGTGTGTGTGGATTGCAAACAGGAATTGTCAGCAGCAGACAGCCCTTGTCACTCAGTAGACAATCTTTGATTTGCGATGATGTTTAGAAGGCAGCAGACACAAGAGACTGTTGCAGAATGAATGCGTCATGGCTTCCAGGATATTGGGCATTGACCTGCATGACATACAATCTGAGTTACACATCAGCTGCACGTTGAGGGAGTGGAATTCCTTTTGGTTCAGGTAAATGGCAGAGTTGACATGAGGAGCATGAAGTCCCAGTCTGCTTTAAGTGGAGCCTGTCCCAAAGGAACAATTTCTCATTCTCCAGTAGCAGTACCCAGAATGACTGAACTGTTCTGGCACAGAGGGAGGCCATTTGGTCCATCGGCAGTGCGTTCCAGATGTCATAAAGCAAAATCCCTATTTTCCTGTAGTTATTGTAGCCACCGAAGTTGGCCATTCCCTCAATACAAAATGGAGGAACGCAAAACTTGCAGGATAAAATGGACAAAGTTTGCAGCACAGCAGGCTGCAACAAGCCACTGTGTATTCTGTCTGCTAAGAGAGCAGACAGCGCCGAAACGAACATTCCGCATACTAATGAGGCAATCTCCGGGACAGTTAGCATAATAATGGAACGATCCCAGGGACAAAGGACACAAATAGGGAAGTGATTGCAACATTGTATGGGAAGCCAGACACCCCGGCACCAGCGGGGTTCGAAGACAACGCACCTGAAGGCCCGCCCAGTATCCGAGGGACAAACTCAGTATTGGGGGTATTCAAACAAATCGATTGGGAAGATACCCAATCGATCCCCAGCAGATAGAGGGACCGCCCAAAAGGGCGCGAAGCCCTGGGACCTATAAAAGACAGGTCCCAAACTCAGTTCGTTCTTCTTGACCAGCCCTCCTCTCTTGACCAGCCCTCTCGACCAGCCTTTACCGAAGAAGACCTTGACCAAGAGAGAGGAGAGGTTCGGACAGCAGCCGCCAGCAAGTAAGTGTCTCACAACAATCGCTACCAGAGATAGACACTTCTGACCCCTTTTAACCCGTACCAACCTGAAGTCTGCAGACCAGAGCAGAGCAAGAGGCCTTGTCCCCTGATCCGGCAGTTCAAGTTTGACAGTTACTGTGACATCGAGGTGAATGAAAGTTTCGAGCACTATGTCTTTCAACAGCGTTTGCAGGATAAGGATGAACCTTTCCAGTCCTTTCTCACCCACCTCCGCATCCTTGCGCAGTCCTGTCACTACGGGTCCACCTCTGACTCCATGATACACGACCAGATCGTTTTCGGTGTTCAGTCGGACCCCCTTCGCCAGCAGCTCCTCAAGGTAAAGCAGCTCACCCTAGTGATTGCTATCGAGACCTGCGTGCTCCATGAACAGGCCACTAGTCGGTATTCCCACATCCAAGTGGCTGAAACAACACGGCAAGCTCCCCATGAGGCAGAACGGGTCCAAGCAATCAAACAACTCCAGGGCCTCAGCCTGGATGAGGGCGGCCATTTCGTGCAATTTTCACAGACTCCCGCGCTTGGGCGCACCGAACGAGGGGACGGCGACGTTGACGAACGTAATGCGTAGGCGCGCACCACGCATAATCGCACGGCGCATGCGTGGTAGCACAACTAACACTCGGATGCAACAGCGTGCGGCAACTGTGGCTTCGCCCATTTAAAGTGACAGTGTCCTGCCAAATCCCGACGATGCCTACAATGTGGCAAACTTGGCCAATATGCTGCCTTATGCAGATCAACCCAACCTGTCAGCTTTCGTCGCTCCAGCCAGCCTCTGAGAGATATCCAGGCCATTCAACCCATAGTCGCCGAGCCTGATTCAGACCGGTCACCTGATTTTGACACCGAGGACCCGAAGGCGCCTTTTCAAGTCGGCACCATAACAAAAAACAGGGTGACCTCGAAGCACAGAATCAAGCCTCTACCGATACACAGCATCGATCCGGATGATGAGTGGTGTGCCACCCTTACGGTCAACCGGTCCCAAATATGATTCTGCCTGGACACCGGTGCCTCCGCCAATCTCATTGCGCGGTCTGACCTCCAAAGCCTTTGTGTCAAACCAGCCATCCTGCCATCAGCCTGCCAACTATTAGATTACAATGGCAATGCCATTGCTGCCAGCAGCTCATGCCAACTTGAAGTGATGCACCGGTCACGCAAAGCCATCTTGCCGTTTGAAATCGTAGGCTCCTCGAAAGCCTCCTTGCTTGGCGCGCAGGCCTGCAAGCTGTTGAACCTAGTTCAGAGTGTTCACTCTCTCTCCTGCTGACGCGTCTGCCTTTTCGGACACTGACTTCAGGGCGCAACTCGATGCCATTATCAACCAGTACCACGACGTCTTCGAGGGTATGGGCACGCTCCCGTACAATACAAGGTTTTATTAAAGCCGAATGCCACGCCAGTGGTGCACACACCTCGCAGGGTCCTGCACCCCTTAAGGACCGCCTCAAGCAGCAGCTGCAAGACCTCCAGGACCAAGGAGTGATCTCCAGGGTCACGGAACCAACCGACTGGGTCAGTTACATGGTATGTGTAAAAAAGCCTTCCGGCGAATTGAGAATTTGCATCGATCCCAAGGATCCTAATCGCAATATTATGAGAGAGCACTATCCAATTCCCAAACGCGAAGAGCTCACATGTGAAATGGCTCACGCCAAGCTCTTCACAAAGCTCGACGCCTCAAAAGGATTCTGGCAAATCCAGCTTGATGAATCTCGCAGGAAACTCTGCATGTTCAATACCCCCTTTGGAAGATATTGCTACAACAGAATGCCATTTGGGATCATCTCTGCGTCAGAAGTGTTTCATAGGATCATGGAACAAATGATGGAAGGGATTGAAGGTGTTTGCGTCTATGTCGATGACATAATCATCTGGTCCACCACCCCGCAGGAGCACATTAATCGCCTCCAGCGCGTCTTCAGACACATACATGAACATGGCCTCCGCCTCAACAGAGCCAAGTGCTCTTTCGGTCAGACAGATATCAAGTTCCTAGCGGACCACATCTCCCAATT
The DNA here is from genome assembly GCF_902713615.1 of Scyliorhinus canicula. Lineage (NCBI taxonomy): Eukaryota > Metazoa > Chordata > Chondrichthyes > Carcharhiniformes > Scyliorhinidae > Scyliorhinus > Scyliorhinus canicula. Next base: position 112,780,250 of record NC_052148.1, on the reverse strand, counting down.
GGGTGTGCAGCCGGACGCGGACAAGGTAGCTGCCATCACAGCTATGAGAACGCCAGAAGACAAGAAGGCGGTCCTCCGGTTTTTGAGGATGGTGAATTTTTTAGGGAAGTTCATCCCTATCCTCGCCTCTCATACCACGGTTCTCAGGAACCTGGTCAGGAAGACAACAGACTTCCAGTGGCTCCCTGCCCACGAGCAAGAATGGAGGGAACTCAAGGCCAAACTAACCACAGCCCCGGTCCTGGCTTTCTTTGATCCAGCAGAGGAGACCACAATTTCGACAGATGCCAGTCAGTCCGGCATTGGAGCGGTGCACCTGCAATGTGATGAGGCCTCTTCATGGCCCCCCATTGCTTATGCATCGCGGGCGATGACCCCCACAGAGCAGCGCTACGCGCAGATAGAAAAGGAGTGCCTGGCCTTCTGATCGGTGTTGTGAAATTTCACGATTATGTCTACGGGCTTCCCCAATTCACCGTCGAGACCGACCATCGCCCGCTGGTCAATATAATACAGAAGGACTTGAACGACATGATGCCTCGCCTCCAGCGCATTCTTCTCAAGCTCCGGCGATACGACTTCCAGCTGGTGTACACCCCAGGCAAGGGCCTCATTGTTGCGGATGCTCTCTCCATGTCTGTCAACACTCCATATGACCCAGCGGGGTTTGTCTGCCAGGTTGACGTGCAGGTAGCGTTCGTGGCCTCCAAGCTACCTGCCTCAGATGAACGCCTTGTCCAAATTCGCCGCGAAACGGCGGCTGACCCCCTGCTACAGCGTGTCATGTGCCACCTGACGGACGGGTGGCTCGAGGGCCTATGCCCTCAATTCTATAACATCAGAGATGATCTGGCGGTAGTTGATGGGATGCTTCTGAAACTGGACCGCATTGTCATCCCGCATAGCATGCGCCAGCTTGTCCTGGAACAGTTACACGAGGGCCATCTAAGCGTGGAGAAGTGTCGCCGACGGGCCCGAGAGGTTGTGTACTGGCCTGGTATCAATGATGACATCGCCAATACCGTGCTGAACTGCCCCACTTGTCAGCTCTTTCAGCCGGCCCAACCACGAGAGGCACTGCAGCCCCATGAGTTGGTCACGTCACCTTGGACCAAGGTGGGCATCAACCTGTTCCATGCGCTGGGTAGAGCCTATGTCCTGATCGTGGACTACTTTTCAAATTACCCAGAGGTGATATGGTTGCACGACCTCACTTCGTCCGCAGTCATTCGGGCGTGCAAAGAAACCTTTGCTCGACACGGCATCCCGCTCACGCTGATGTCGGACAATGGCCCCTGCTTCACCAGCCAGGAATGGTCCAGCTTTGCCCGGCGGTACAATTTTGCCCATGTGACGTCCAGTCCCCTGTACCCCCAATCCAACGGCAAAGTGGAGAAGGGAGTACACATCGTCAAGAGGTTCCTATGCAAGGCTGCCGATGCTGGGTCTGATTTCTATCTTGCCTTGCTGGCCTATCGCTCCGCCCCACTGTCCACTGGCCTGTCGCCAGCCCAACTACTCATGAATCGCACCCTGAGGACGATGGTGCCGTCCATCCATGTCCTAGATCTCGACCATGTTCCGGTTCTTCGCAAAATGCAGATGTCTCGTGTGCAGCACAAGGTGGCTCCATGACTCCCTGATCTCCTGCTGCTGATCTCCCTGCTCTCGCTCCAGATGACAATATTCGCATCCATCTCCAGGATGGTGGCTGGTCTGCAACCGCTGTTTTCCTTAAGCAGGTGCCCCCCCTGCCCCCCCCCCCTCCCCCCCCCCCCGGCTCGTTCCTGGTTCGGCTACCAGATGGCTCTATTCTGCGCCGCAATCGGCGCGCCCTTCGCCTCGTTCCATGCTCGCCACGTGATCCTCCGTTGTTGTCTCACCCTCCTGCTGACCCTGCCACGGACTATGCAGAGCTTCCTGTCACTCTGCCTCCCCCTGACTGTGATGCAGTCCAGCCCGCTCCTGAACCGGCGGCTCTCGACCCACCCTTGAGGCGGTCAACCAGAATTCGTCACCCACCTCAGAGACTAAACTTATGAACTTTACAAATTTATGGACTCTCTAAATTGTTTCGTTACCTTGTTTGATCGTTTTCCTAGTTTGTACATAATGTTGTTCTCGTTCCTCTTGTTTCATACTGTTTCTCTGGACCAGGCACCTTCCCTTGTAAATAGCTTAGTTTTCATGTACATAGTCCTGTAAATATGTCTTCACACCCCACACGTAGTTAGGAACATTATCAACACACATTATTTATTGCCACAAACATGCATTTTAAAAAAAAGGGGGGATGTCATAATATACACCAGTATATCATGGTGCAGATACACACACTGATGGACATACAGTAGGACCAATCAACATGCATAACACCGCAGCCAATCACCATTTAGAGCACACTCACTATAAAGACAGAGGGCATCACTTTTCCCGCTTATTTGGGATGCAGCCTTTCAGAAGTACAAGAGTTTACAGCACAGATCCTCACCATGTGCTGAGTGATTAGACTGGTTAGGATAGGCACAGGCCTTTAGTTAATCTAACATCGTGTTAACCCACAGTAAGAGTATGTTCAACAGTTTATAGTTTTACAGTTTAAGTGTTGGTGGCCTGTATGTGTTCCACGAATCCAAAGCATCCAACACATCAACCCCCATCAGTAGAGTGTACTTCACTGTACCTAACACTGGTGACAACAACAACCACAATCAATTATTATCATGACAACGACCATTCGCACCTAGATGTGACAGGACTGCAGAGCTTAGATCTGATCCGTTGATTGTGGAATTGCTCAGCTCTGTCGCCACAAATCTCCACTCGTCCACCACCAACAAACAGTGATAGCCATGTGTACCATCTACAAAAATAAAAGCAAATTACTGTGGTTGCTGGAATCTGAAACCAAAAGAGAAAATCCTGGAAAATCGCAGCAGTTTTGGCAGCATCTGTAAGGAGAGTAAAGAGTTAACATTTCAAGTCCCGATGACCCTTTGTCAAAGATAAAATGCATCGAAAGTGGGAGATATTTATACTGCAGGGTGAGGGAATGAAAGATGAGTCATAGCCACAGAAACCAAGGGAAAAGAGTGCCAATGGGAGCCCCCATAGAGAATAAAAGGTGTGATAGGCCGAACAGCAGAAAAACTAAAATCAGAGGGTAAACTGTGACAGATGTAGATGTGGGGGTAGGGGGGACATGGGTGGGAGAGAGGTAAAATGAGAAAAGTGAGGGGGAAGAGGGAAGCAAAGAGGAGAAAAGGAAAGGAAAGAGGGGATAATATAGTGGGAAGGGGGGGGGGGAGAATATATATATATATATACATGAAGAAAGACAAGAAAGAAATAAAACATAAAAGACAGTTAAAATGAAATGGGATGAAAACAAAGGGGTCAAGGTAGGTAGAGCAACTCATCTGAAGTTGTTGAATTCGATGTTGACACCGAAAGGTTGTAGCGTGCCTAACTGGAAGGTGAGATGCCGTTCCTCCAGTTTGCGTTTAGCTTCACTCTCTATTAGACGACAGTAAGAAGTCTTACAACACCAGGTTAAAGTCCAACAGGTTTGTTTCAAACTCGAGCTTTCGGAGCGCAGCTCCTTCCTCAGGTGAATGAAGAGGTATGTTCCAGAAACATATATATAGACAAAGTCAAAGATGCCAGACAATGCTTGGAATGCGAGCATTAGCAGGTAATCAAATCATTACAGATCCAGAGATAGGGGTAACCCCAGGTTAAAGAGGTGTGAATTGTCTCAAGCCAGGACAGTTGGTAGGATTTTGCAAGCCCAGGCCAGATGGTGGGGGGTGAATGTAATGCGACATGAATCCAAGATCCCGGTTGAGGCCGCACTCATGCGTGCGTAACTTGGCTATAGGTTTCTGCTCGGCAATTCTGCGTGGTCGCGTGTCCTGAACGCTGCCTTGGAGAACGCTTACCCGGAGATCAGAGGCTGAATGCCCTTGACTGCTGGTGTTCCCAGACTGGAAGGGAACATTCCTGCCTGGTGATTGTCGCGCGATGTCCGTTCATTCGTTGTCGCAGCGTCTGCATGGTCTCTCCAATGTACCACGCTTCGGGACATCCTTTCCTGCAGCGTATGAGGTAGACAACATTGGCCGAGTCGCACGAATATGTACCGCGTACCAGGTGGGTGGTGTTCTCACGTGTAATGGTGGTATCCATGTCGATGATCTGGCACGTCTTTCAGAGATTGCCATGGCAGGGTTGTGTGGTGTCGTGGTCGCTGTTCTGAAGGCTGGGTAGTTTGCTGCAAACAATGGTTTGTTTGAGGTTGCGCGGTTTTTTGAAGGCAAGTAGTGGGGGTGTGGGGATGACCTTGGCAAGATGTTCATCTTCATCGATGATGTGTTGAAGGCTGCGAAGAAGATTTCGTAGTTTCTCTGCCCCAGGAAAGTACTGGACGACGAAGGGTACTCTGTCAGTTGTGTCCCATGCTTGTCTTCTGATGAGGTCAGTGCCGTTTTTTGCTGTGGTGCGTTGGAACTGTCGATCAATGAGTCGAGCGCCATATCCCGTTCATACGAGGGCATCTTTCAGAATCTGTAGATGTCTGTTACGCTCCTCCTCGTCTGAGCAGATCCTGTGTATACGGAGGGCTCATCACCTTTATTCACCTGAGGAAGGAGCAGTGCTCCGAAAGCTCGTGTTTGAAACAAACCTGTTGGACTTTAACCTGGTGTTGTAAGACTTCTTACTGTGCTCACCCCAGTCCAACGCCGGCATCTCCACATCATGGCTACCATCTATATTAGAGGGACCAAATGTAGACTGGGTGATCGCTTTGCTGAGCACCATTGATCTGTAAGCATCCAGGATGACCTTCCCATTGCTTCCCATTTTAATACAAGACCCTGCTCCCGTGCCCACATGTCTGTCCTTGGCCTGCTACAATGTTCCAGTGAAGCTCAATGACTCTTTTTCCCTGGTTTCTGTGACTCTTCTTTCATTCCTTCACCCGACAGTATAAATATCTCCCACTTTCTATGCTTTTTAGTTTTGACAAAGGGTCATCTGGACTCAAAATGTTATCTCTTTTCTTCCCTTACAGATGCTGCCAGACCTGCTGACATTTTCCAGCATTTTCACTTTTGATGTACCATCTACAAGATGCACTGCAGGAACTTACCAGGGCTCCTTCGGCAGCACCTTCCAAACCCACGACCGCTATCACCTAGAATGACAAGGACAGCAGACACATGGGAACACAACCACCTGGAGGTACCCCTCCAAGCCACTCACCATCCTGACTTGGAAATATATCGCTGTTCTTTCACCGTCAATCGGCCAAAATCCTGGAACTCCTTCTCGAATAGTACAATGGTTGGACCTACAACACGTGGTCTGCAGTGTTTCAGGACAGCTCACCTCCATTTGCTCAACTACAATTAGGATTGGGCAATAAATGCTGGCCGAGACAGTGACACCCACCCAAATGATTTTTTTAAAAATCCAATGCCAAGCTATCCAATCCCCTTGAAGACTCTTTCTGTCTTCTTAACAACTGACTTCCCTACCTATCTTTGTGTCATCATCAAACTTAGCTCCCATACATTCAGTCTCTTAATCCAAGTCATTGATATGAATGGTAAATAGTTGAGACCCCAGTGCTGATCCCTGTGATACTCAGTAGTAACAGTTTGCCAACCCAAAAGTGACGCATTTATCTATTCTTTCTGCTTCCTGTTAGCTAACCATCCTCTATTAATGCTGAAATATTACTTGCTGCACCATGGGCTCTTTTATGTGCAGTGACCTTTGATGTGGCACCTTATTGAATGCCTCATAGAAATCCAAGTTCAGCACATGTACACATTCCCCTTCATCCACATTGTTTGTTGCATCCTCAAATAACTCCAATAAATTAGTCAAACGTGATTTTCCTTTCACAAAACCACGTTGACTCTGCCTGATTGCATTATGATTTTCTAAATGTTCTGCTATTAACACCTTGATAATGGATTTGAGCACTTTGCTTATGACAGATGTTAGTCCAACTTGCCAATAGTTTCCTGCTTTCCGTCTCACTTCTTTCTTGAATAGTCCAGTATCTGTTCCTGAGTGATTGTATTTGTTTTAAATTCCCCGTCCCTTTTACCTTTTGTCTTTATGTATTCAAGAAGCATAGTTTCTTCTTCAGTGGTACACTCAATGCTGAGGGAAACACCTTCATTGCATTCCTGCTCCTCATTCCTCTCCTCTGCTCGCATGCCCAGGTGTATACATCTGCTTCTGAGGATTTTGATCCTTATCTTTACTCATTCCTATCTCCAAGTACCTGAATCCCATGTCCAGCTTTTGCCTTGTTTGTGACGTGAGGTGGTAGCAATGCTTCCTGGGCCCCTTTCGTATGGCATGGCCCCGTGATCCCACAATCCCTGCAGGCTCACATCTCCCCGCCCCCTAAAACTGTCCCAGCACACACACAACTTTCTCAGAGAAGTCCTCGTATGGGATTGTAACTGCATGCTAATAGATCGGCACGTCTCTCAGCCTTTCACCTTTTTATGAGTCTTTATCATTGAATGGCACGGCTTCCAGCTGCTTTGCCGCCTACTCCTCGTCAACGTTTTTGAGGTCCTGAAGAATTCCCATGACTTGCTTCAAAAATGACTGGTAATCATATTCTGGTGAGTTTCTAGGTCCTGTTTTTTCGGACCTCAGTTCCAAATTTGTGCAACAATCACCAGGCAGGAATGTTCCCTTCCAGTCGGGGAACACTTCAGCAGTCAAGGGCATTCAGCCTCTGATCTCCGGGTAAGCGTTCTCCAAGGCGGTCTTCAGGACACGCGACAACGCAGAATTGCCGAGCAAAAACTCATAGCTAAGTTCCGCACGCATGAGTGCGGCCTCAACCGGGATCTTGGATTCATGTCGCATTACATCCACCCCCCACCATCAGGCCTGGACTTGCAAAATCCTACCAACTGTTCGGGCTTGAGACAATTTACACCTCTTTAACCTGTGATTATCCCTTTCCCTGGATCTGTAATGATTTGATCACCTGCAAATGCCTGCATTCCAAGCATTGTCCAGCATCTCTGACTTTGTCTATATAAATGTTTCTGGAACATACCTCGCCATTCACCTGAGGAAGGAGCTGCGCTCCGAAAGCTCGTGTTTGAATCAAACCTGTTGGACTTTAACCTGGTGTTGTAAGACTTCTTACTGTGCTCACCCCAGTCCAATGCCGGCATCTCCACATCATGCCAAATTCTCTTAGCATCAGAACCTTATCAAGAGGCCATCACGATGCTGAGGGATGCATAACTACGGCCTTGTCTACCGCCATTCCCACCCCCCCCATTTACACAATGAAAATCCAACCCCTCAACTGGAAATGCTCAGAGAATTCAAATTTTGGACTCTCCAATCTAAAAGCCGAATTGATGAAATATTCAAACTCTAATAATTACGTTAAATTCTAAACAAATTAAAAATTGTAAATAAAACCTGAATCATAAACTTTCAAATGCCAAATACAAAAATCCATGTCAATCAATTCCAAAATTATTTTTAATGTTTTCTTTTCATGAATGACACACAAACTCCTGTTTCAATTTTTATTAATAAATAATTAATAAACAAACAAATAAATAATTTAAGCTGCTTTGAAAAGTAGAGCTTGCAATGGAATTTCACGTGCAGCTGACAATTCACAATATCCCTTTGCTATTTCATTTCCTCCTTCTTTTCAATGGTAAACCAAATATGGCACACATGCTAAAGATCATTCACATATTGAAGCATTAAACTGGAAGGCCATGAAGGACTCTGTGACAAGGCACTTAAGACTTTTTTCCCTGATGAGACTAATATGAATGTGTTTTCTTCGCTCAGAGATTCAGCAGGGCATTGCCTGCCAAATGAAATGCATCAAGGTCTGTGTACCCAGAGTAAGATGAGATGGTTCGATTGATGAAGTGTCTAAATGAAGCATGGTAGAGAATGCTGCAAAAACAAGGAAACAAATAGAAGCAGCATATCTGGTCAAAAATGCAATCTTCTTTGCAATTATCAAATCCGCACATTTACAGGAAAAATTAAACTCTTATGATATAACCCTCAGTTTACAGCAAGGACTGAACAAAGCAATTGCTTAAAATAAATGTATTTTTGCCTCTGGCAAGTTAGAATGCAAACAGAAGGAAAAATGGTCTCTCACTGATGTCCGTTAAGGCGCCTAATGAGGTCAGGTAGTCTCAATTTAGCTACCAGAGGATGTAATCCCATACTACAAAGTAATCTCATTTATAATAGTTCAACAGTCTTGTTTATGTCAGATTACTGTAGTTTGAATATTCTTCAAATGACAATATAGGGATATTATGAAGGCAAGAAGAAAGAAAGGCTTACATTTATATGGCATCTTTCATGACCTCAGCATATCCCAAAGTACTTTACAGCCAAAGAAGTACTTTTTGAAGTGTGGCCACAGTTTTGATGTGGGAAACACAGCAGCCAGTTTGTATATAGCAAACTACCATAAGTAGCAATTCCATAATGACTACATTATTAATTTTTGCGATGTTGACTGAGGGATTAATATTGGTCAGAACCCTCAGGGTAACTCCCCTGCTCTTCTTCGAAATCATGCCAGTATTTTGAATCCACTCACTGACATGGTGGTTCACTTTGCTGTTGACACCACCCAGTAAACACACTGATAGTTCAGCCCTGTCAGCTGCACGGTAGCACAGTGGTTAGCACAGTTGCTTCACAGCGCCAGGGTCTCAGGTTCGATTCCCGCTTGGGTCACTGTCAGTGCGGAGTCTGCACGTTCTCCCCATGTCTGCGTGGGTTTCCTTCGGGTGCTCTGTTTTCCTCCAAGTCCCGAAAAATGTGCTGTTAGGTAATTTGGGCATTCTGAATTCTCCCTCTGTGTTCCCGAACAGGCACCGGAATGTGGCGACTAGGGGCTTTTCACAGTAACTTCATTGCATCTAATGTAAGCCTACTTGTGACAGTAAAGATTATTATTATATTGTCTTGCAATCCTCGAGTTCAATCCCAAATAAAACAATACATCCTTTTGTCTCAACGTGGTATTCAGCCAGTGTCTGAAGAACATGAGCCCACAGGAGCAAATCATAACAATTAGACAATAATCCACATTCAAGTATTTTAATGTATTTGGAACTGGGTTTTGCGTGATTTATAACTCTATTTCACCTTGATATAGATATAAAGCTACTATATCCTTTAGATATTGGTGTGATGAGCAAACTGCGGTCAGCTAACATAAATTTGTGCTGAAACGTTTGCTTATGAAGCACTTTTTTAAATGACTACTATCACAGCGAGGAACCCTTTACAAAGAGCTATGTGCTGTGGTTGCTAATGGTACACATTGAGCAAATTGGTTATTCAGTTTTACTGAGACAGAAGGACAAATGTGCACTTTCATGGTCATATAACATGCATTGAATACTAAGGAAGTGCATTGTGAAATCAAAAAACCTCATATAATTTTAGCTATCTGCAAACCTTAAAACCTTTCAATGAAATAAACCCAGATGGCACTATAAATTCAAACACATTGATTATCCAGCTGCAATGTTGAAAAGAAAATTCATGTTGTCTACCATCCCACACTAACCAAAATATGCAAAGGTGCACCTTGTACCATCAGAATGAATCACAGTCTTACCTAACTCACTTAATGCTGGTTACTTCAGGATTTAAAGAAAAACTGTGATACCTAATTGATGCCTCTCCGATATCTCTTGGCAAAAATGGCTTCTTAAGTGACACAATTATTTTTTCAAAAATAATAGTGAAGTCATATTAAACGACAATTAAAGCATTACCAAATCAATAGGTTCTTGAAAAATAACTGCTGATTCATTCAGGTGTAGCATTTAAAATAAAATAGACATAGTAAATTAAAATTGAGTCTGGTTTCCCAAGTCACAGCAGATGATGCTGGATTTTATATTAGATTACGGATAAGAATGAAGAAAGCATAATACGTAACACCTCTGAAACAGGCAATCAATCCACTGCAGTCTTATGAATTCTGGCAGGTACTTATGGTTCTGTTCCTTCTGTACCTAGCAATGCATTGAACGAAAATGCAATGTTAGAAAGCAAAATATTGCTTTGCCATATTACAAAAAGAGACCAATATCGGAACACTTTAATCTTTTAAAATTTGAGAGCTCTAATAGGATTTTAAATAGAAAGCGAGTCAGTGCCATCAACCATAAATGTATTAATGTTAAGTAGGTATTCCAAAGAGTTTGTAAATCAGCTGCCTTGGTATTTTAATAATACTGATAACATATCAGAATGACTGAACAAAACATCTTTCTTTAGCTTGTGTGTTAATGCTTTGTTACTGAAGAATTCTTGTCGGTAGAATTTTGAACACATTACTTGCAGTATAAAACTGATATAAGGCAAGCATTTTATATAGCAACCCCTCCCCCCCCCCCCCACACACCCCGCCCTGCTTATGAAAACTCAGCTGAGTGCTCTTTCTCCTTCAATTATCATCGTTTCTCACAGAGCTGTAAATTTGAATTTCATGATTATTCCATGCACTCTATCACTGAACACAAAGCTAGAGCACAGCATTAGTGATCCGAAGAGAGCACAGGAAAACTGAGAACCTGATGTGAGGTGGATGACAAGGAACCAGAAAAATGGTGTGGATGACAGGAAGCCTGAGAGATGGAGTTTAGATTGGGACCCTCAATGTGACAAGCAATGCTGGAAAATCATACCAAACAAATGAGTGGGAGTGGATCAGGAACAAGTGACTGAACTCTTCACAATGAAGATCAAGGGGTGTCTTCTATATTTTCCCCTTCTTTCACCCTAAACCAAGTAAAACATTCAAATATGCATAAGGTATAATGATTGATTGTAAATCAATATTTGCATGTAAATATCAGAGAGGGAATAGGTTATATTGTTGTTATAAAGAAATGGAGCATTTACAATAGCATATTTTCCTGTTTAATGAGGGAGGAGTTGAACAAATGGGACCAAAGAAGAGTGAGACAACATCAAAAGAAGGTTTGAACAGCACGTTATTAGTTGCCCCAGAATTACTGTATAGGCCCTGCAGATGTTCTGAAGGACTAAGTGAGGAACTCTGTGTTATATTACCTTGTACACCTATACCATCCTCAAAATTCACCCATTTTGGATTAACTTTCAAGGCAGCGCCGTGAGAAATCTATTCAGCCTATTGTATTGCTGGATTCTCAAGGATTTAGGGTGCAATAGATAGCACCCAAGTTAATATCCAAGATCCATTTCAGTGTAGAATCCATGGCTGAAGATCTAAATTCTGGATTAATTTTGCTCATAAATATTTGGCTTGGTCTGTAAAAATATTGAACTCTAATGTACAGCCAGCTATTCCTTTAGATTTACTGGGTCAGATTTTCAAAGTGGTTCAGGAACCTGACAACTGGATTCATTCTGTGTCCTGAACCTGTGCCTAACAACATCACTCTTGTAATGCTATTTGTAAATTCAAAAGACTGGGCCATGTTGGGGCTGTAGCGATAGAGAACAGGCAGCTCTTCAGAGGGCCAGCTGTTTCCACAAGGCTGAAGGAACGATGAAGCCCCAGCATTGACACGGGTTGAACTAGATCACAGAAAACAAAACTGGGAAAAAGCATAGGCCTGACATTTTGCTCATAGGTCAGAAGTGCAGAGTCAGGACAATTCCTGGCTCCACCAACCCGATCCATGACAAATCGCACCGGAAGGTTGGATTTTTAATCCAGGGAAGAGAATGAAAATGGAAGTCGTAGCAATCATCCCTGGAAAGAGTTCAAGGTGAGGAGGCGGGCTGGGCAAAATGATATCCATTGTCCGCTCAATGGTTCTCTTTTGAAACAGACCAGGCCAGTCTCAGATGTGAGATGGGTTTGTTAACAATTTTGCAGGCAAAGTAAGTTTGAATCTGCCAGTTCTCTGTTTTCTGTGATTATAATGTCCTCACAATTGAGTATGAGATTCCACGATGATGAGAGGGGGATTCTTTTATTTCTGTAACTCCTAAACAATGGGCAATCCTGTGGTCATGTGACTCTTGGAATAAATTCCGTTTAGAAAGAATAAAGTTTGATGCAGGTAGTTTGGGATTTTTTTGTATGTCCCATTAACACAATAGAGTAAAAGAGAAAGCCCTGATTTTATTCAAAACTGCACAAACGATCTTTGGTTTCCGAACAGGCGACAGAATGTGGCGACTTGGGGCTTTTCACAGTAACTTCATTTGAAGCCTACTTGTGACAATAAGCGATTTTCCTTTCATTCAAATATTTAAAGGGCAGATGATGGAAATCTCTTGAGAGCTTGACAGCTCCCTTTAATAGATCTCTTGACAGTTCTGGTAAGCTTGATAGTCCAATCAGTTTTTACACTTCCTACACATATTTGTGTCTACTGTAATGATTTCAAAGGGTATTTGACCTCTCCCAAAGGGAGGCTGTGGACTCTACAGAAGGCTGTCTTTAAGACAGAGATAGATAGGTTCTTGATTAATAAGGGGAAAAGGGGTTATGGGGAGAAGGCAGGAGAATGGGGATGAGAAAAATATCAGCCACAATTTAATGGCGGAGCAGACTCGATGGGCCGAGTGGCCTAATTCTGCTCCTATGTCTTATGGTCTTATGGACCAGACTGCTCCCAAAGTGTATTCAATCTTTTAAAGAACTCCAGTAGTTTCAAACCATGTTCTACCAGTTCCAATGTGCACAATTCATGTTTTGGACATCCCGCCAGTGAAAAACAAACCTGACTAAGACAAATGCACATGTGCATTTGCCTCCATGAATCATAGATGTGCCATTTAGAATTCATGCCCATTTCTGTGCCCTGTGGAAATAATGGGTCCGGGTTTGGGCTGAAACTTCCAGATCTGTGCCCCAGAGACATTTTCACAGAGAGTGTCTCCATCCACACCGAAATTCAGGCCCAAGTCAGATAAACTTTAATTAATCCTGAAGAAAACCTGAATACAATTGTGCACCAGAGTGTTTGGCTTTGCTGAAATAAGTATGAAAGTTCAATTCTCCATCAGACAGGCCATTAACAAGCTTGATTAGCAGACAGCATATGGGTTTCCCATTCACTCCACCCCAACCACTCCCCCCTCCTGCCAATCCCTTGAAAATTGCAAATTGTTGAGGCATAAGGAATCTGAGATGCCCTCCTGGAAGGTTGAAGTCCTGCCTGCACCAGATCCCGGTTTCGTGGCTCTGCGAAAATCTGGTGCATGGTGTTAAGCAGTCATATTAAGACTCCTATAACATAGTTGAAATCCTACCTTTTATTTCATCTTGAGTTCAGGGCATGGGTGGCGTTTCCTTCGTGTTTACCTGTTACCCTACGAATACTACCATAGACTGTTACAGATAAATCTATTTGTGTTATTTCAGAGATCCATATATATCGCAAAACTCTAGATGAGGTTATCTCCATACAATCCATAGAATCCCTACAGTGTAGAAGGAGACCATTTGGCCCACTGAGTCTGCAGCAATCCTCCGAAAGAGTTTGCTTCAGCCCACTGCCCCACCTTATCCCCGTAATACTACCTAAACACATATTTCTGGACACTAAGGTGCAATTTAGAATGGCCAATCCACTCAATCTGCAATCTTTGGACGGTGGGAGGGAACCAGAGCACACAGAAGAAACTCACACAAACATGGGGAGAACATGCAAACTCCAAACTGACAGTCACCAAAGGCCTGAATCAAACCTGGATCCATGGCACTGAGACACTTCTAGATCTGCCCGAAAGTCTTGGACTTTACAGAGTTAGTCTTTGTGGTGCATTGACCCATCTCCCTGAGTTGGTCCTGATTTCGTTTTGCAGTTGAGGACAAACTGCACCCTTTCTTCAATCAATATGGGCATTTTCAACATGGGTAGTTGTTGTGTTTCTACTTGCCAAGTGATCGAAGTTTCAGTAGGAGATCATTTCGGGAATAGTGATCATAATTCTGTAAGTTTTAAGCTGCTTATGGAAAAGGACAAGAGTGGTCCTCAGGTGAAGGTGTTCGACTGGGGGAAGGCTAATTACAACAGCGTGAGGTAGGACATGGAGAGTGTTGACTGGGTGAGGTAGTTTGAGGGAAAATAAAGATCCGGCATGTGGGGGGGCTTTCAAATGTCAGTTGATTACAATTCCGGACCTACATGTACTTGTGAGGATGAAAGATAGGGGTGGGAAGTATAGGGAACCCTGGATAACGAGGAATGTTATGAATCTTGTCAAAATGAAAAAGGAAGCATTCCTAAGGACTAAAAGGCTCAGGACAGATGAAGCCTTTGCAGAATATAAAGCACGTAGGAAGGAACTTAAGGTAGGAGTTTGGAAGGCTAAAAGGAGTCATGAAATGACATTGGCAAACAGGATTAAGGAAAATCCGAAGGTGTTTATACATATGTAAAGAGCAAGAGAATAGCCAGAGAAAGGGTTGGTCCATTCAAGGATAATCTATGTATGGAACCAGAGGAAATGAGAGAGATACTTAACAAATACTTTGTGTCAGTATTGGCCAAAAAGATGGACTTGGTGGAGGAGAAGTATAGGGTAGAGTGTGTAGATATTCTGAGTCATGTTGCTATTAATAAAGCGGAGATGTTGGGCATCTTAAAAAGCATAAAAGTAGATAAGTCCCCAGGGCCTGATGGGATATACCCCAGAATACTGCGGGAGGCAAGGAACAAAATTTCTGGGGCCTTGACAGTAACCTTTGTATCCTCATTGGCTATAGGTGAAGTTCCAGAGGAGAGTAGGCAATGTTGTTCCATTGATTAAGAAGGGCAGCAGGAATAATCCAGGAAATTATAGGTCAGTGAGCCTTACGTCAGTGGTAGGGAAACTATTGGAAAAGAATGTCAGAGATAGGATTTACTCACATTTGGAAACAAATGGACTTATTAGTGATGAACAGCATTGTTTTGTGAAGGGGAGGTCGTGCCTCACTAATTTAATCGCGTTTTTCGAGGAAGTTACAAAGATGTTAGATGAGGGAAAGGCAGTAGATATTGTATACATGAACTTCAGTAAAGCCTCTGACAAGGTACGCTGCGGTAGGCTGGTACAAAAGGTGCAGTCACATGGGATAAGAGGAGAGCTGGCAAGTTGGATACAGAACTGGCTTGGGCACAGGAGACAGAGGATGGCAGTAGAAGGGTGTTTTTCTGAATGGAAGACAGTGACTCGCGGCGTTCCACAGGGATCAGTTCTGGGGCCTTTGTTGTTCCTGGTGTATATAAATGATTTGGAAGAAAATGTAGCTGGTCTAAATACTAAGTTCGCAGACGACACAAAAATTGGTGAAGTTGCGGATAATGAAGAGGATTGGCAGAGGATACAGCAGGATATAAACTGGTTGGAGTCTTGGGCAGAGAAATGGCAGATGGACTTTAATCCAGGCAGGTGTGAGGTAATGCACTTTGGAAGGTCCAATGCATGTAGGAATTATGCAATATATGTTCGAACTCTTGCGAGTACTGACAGGTAGAGAGATCTGGGTGTGCATGTCCACCGATCACTGAAAGTGGCAACGCGTGTGGATAAGGTGGTCAAGAAGGCATACGGAATGCTGGTCTTCATCCGTCGGTGCATAGAATATAAAAGTTGGCAAGTCATGTTGCAGCTGTACAGGACTGTAGTTAGGCCTCATTTGGAATATTGTGTACAATTCTGGTCGCCACACTACCAGAAGGATGTGAATGCTTTGGAGAGGGTACAGAAGCAGTTTACTAGGATGTTGCCTGGTATGGAAGGCATTAGCTATGAGGAAAGGCTAGATAAACTCGGTCTGTTCTCACTGGAATGACGGAGGTTGAGAGGTGACCTGATAGAGGTCTACAAGATTATGAGTGGCATGAACAGATTGGATAGTCAGATGTTCTTTCCAGGGTAGGGGAGTCAAGTACCCGGGGACATAGGTTAAATGTGCAAGGGGAAAAGTTTAGAACAGATGTGCGAGACAAATTTTTACACAGAGGGTGGAAATATATGGAACGCGCTGCCTGGGGAGGTGGTGGGAGTAGGTACAATAGTGGCATTTAAGGAACTTCTAGACAAATATATGAATAGAGGGTTGGAATGGAAGGATATGGACTCCATAAGTGCAGACGGTATTAGTTTAGGTAGGTACCATGGCCGGCGCAGACTTGGAGGGCCGAAGGGCCTGTTTGTGTGCTGTATTGTTCTTTGTTCTTTGTTTCTGGTTCCTTGAAAAGTATCCACCTAAACAGTATGTCCAAGTTTCCATTGATTTCCTTCCCAATGATGTTAAAGCTCTTTGACTCCTGATATTTTGCTGGTCCATCTCAAATTTATAAGATCTTGGATGTAAAGCTTGTTCTATCATGATGCCTTATTTCTGTTGAGCTCATATCCACACTTTTCTGCTGGGCTGTAACCCGTTCAAATCTTGTGCTCTGTGCCAGAAGTTGAACTTATGATCTCGACTGTTTCTTTGTTCCACCTCATACTTCCTAACTTTCCCATGATTGAGGTGATATGAGATTATAGTTTTTGTTGTAAAGCTCACAGCTGTGTTCAGAGTCTGATGTAGCAACACTGGCGAGTTTCTGCTCCCCTGACCTGGAGTACCTGACGCTAAAATGCTGCCCCTTCTACCTTCCGCGGGAGTTCAGCTCCGTTATCCTGATGGCAGTTTACATCCCACCCCATGTGAATGTGAAAATCGCACTGGACTAAATATTCACCACCACAAATAGCCTTGAAACAAAACATCCCGAGGCCTTGTTCATTGTAGCTGAGGACTTCAATCAGGCCAAGCTCAAGATCATACTACCAAATTACCACCAACACGTCACCTGGTCCACCAGAGGCCCAAACATCCTGGACCACTGCTGCATAAATATCAAACATGCCGACCGCTCTATCGCTCGCCCACACTTTGGCAAATCTGGCCACAAGGCTGTGCTCCTGCTCCCGGCTTATAAGCAAAAACTGTAGCGGGAGAATCCGTCAAAGAAAGTTATGCATTGTTGGTCTGAGGAATCGGATCATCTCCTACGGGACTGCTTAGAGTCAGTGGACTGGTCACTATTTAAAAACTATGCGACCATCCTGAACGAGTACGCCACTACAGTAACTGACTTCATTAGTGAATGTGTAGAAGACTGTGTGCCAAAGAAGCAAATCCGTGTGTTTCTCAACCGGAAACACTGGATGAACAGGGATATCCACTACTTGCTGAAGTCTAGGTCTGAGGCCTTCAAGTTAGGCGACCCTGACCTCTACAAGAAAGCCAGATATGATCTAAAGAAATCCATCAAAGATGTCAAAAGACAGTATCGGACCAAGCTCGAATCCCAGGCTAGCCACACGTATCCCCGCTGACTATGGCAAGGTCTGCAAGACATAACAGGCTACAAGATGAAGGCATGTAAAATCGGCGGCTCCAACGCACCCCTCCCTGATGAGCTCAACGCATTCTATGCCCGCTTTGAGCAAGAGGTCAGCGAGAGCGAACCCTCCACCCCAGGAGCCGCAGATGAACTTGTATCTGAGATCACCACTGCAGACGTCAGAGCAGCATTCTCAAAGATCAACCCACGGAAAGCCACTGGCCCGGATGGGGTACCCGGCCGAGCACTCAGGTCTTGCGCGAATCAGCTGGCGGGGGTTTTCGCAGACATCTTCAACCTCTCTTTGCAACAATCTGAGGTCCCTATCTGCTTCACGAAGACAACCATCATCCCCATACCAAAAAAAAGTCAAGCAGCAAGCCTTAATGACTATCGTCTAGTGGCTGACATCCATCATCATGAAATGCTTCGAAAGGTTAGTCATGGCACGAATCAACTCCAGCCTCTCAGATTGCTTTGATCCACTACAGTTTGCCTACTGCTGCAACACGTCCACAGCAGACACAATCTCCATGGCCCTGCACTCTACCCTGGAACACCTAGATAACAAAGACACCTATGTCAGACTCGTATTTATCGACTACAGCTCAGCCTTCAACACTATAATTCCTATGAAACTCATCTCCAAACTCCATGGCCTTGGCCTCGGCTCCTCCCTCTGTGACTGGACCCTGAACTTTCTAACCCACAGGACACAATCAGTAAAGATAGGCAACAACACCTCCTCCACGATCATCCTCAGCACCACTGTCCCACAAGGCTGTGTCATCAGCTCCCTACTATACTCCTTATACACCTATGACTGTGTGGCCAAATTTCCCTCCAACTCGATTTTCAAATTTGCTGATGACACCACCGTAGTGGGTCGGATTTCAAACAATGACGAGACAGAGTATAGGAATTAGATAGAGAATCTGGTGAACTGGTGCGACGACAATAATCTCTCCCTCAATGTCAACAAAACAAAGGAGATTATCATCGACTTCAGGAAGCGTAGTGGAGAACATGCCCCTGTCTACATCAATGGGAAGAAAGCAGAAAGGGTCGAGAGCTTCAAGTTTTTAGGTGGACAGATCATCAACAGCCTGTCCTGGTCCCCCATGCCGACACTATAGTTAAGAAAGCCCACCAACAACTCTACTTCCTCAGAAGACTGTGGAAATTTGGCATGTCAGCTACGACTCTCACCAACTTTTACAGATGCACCATAGAAAGCATTCATTCTGGTTGTATCACAGCTTGGTATGGAGCCTGCTCTACCCAAGACTGCAGGAAACTACAAAAGGTCGTGAACCTTTTGAGTCCATCACACAAACCAGTCTCCCATCCATTGACTCTCTTCCACCTTCTTCCATCAGGAAAAATATACCAAAGTTTGAGGTCACGTACCAACCGACTCAAGAACAGCTTCTTCCCTACTGCCATCAGATTATTGAATGGACCTACCTCGTATTAATTTGATCTTTCC
Source organism: Scyliorhinus canicula (assembly GCF_902713615.1). NCBI lineage: Eukaryota > Metazoa > Chordata > Chondrichthyes > Carcharhiniformes > Scyliorhinidae > Scyliorhinus > Scyliorhinus canicula. The sequence goes on along the minus strand of NC_052148.1, from coordinate 112,761,365 downwards.
TCCACACCTTGCTATAACTGTAACATTATATTCTGCAGTCTCTCCTTCCTTCCCTATGTATGGTATGCATTGTTTGTACAGCATGCAAGAAACAATACGTTTCACTGTATACTAATACATGTGACAATAATAAATCAAATCAAATCTTCCCATCGTCAGTCTGATGCCAAGAACCTGTTTTTTAGCAGTGAGGTTCTGTAGTTAAGAAGGTCGAAGTTGATATCTTCGTTCCTTTTCATCAATTCTTTGATTGTTTGAATTCCTCTTTCTGCTTCTCCATGACTGATGATATCATGACTGATGATAGTCACAAGCGTGAAATCATTTTCCTCCGCAAGGGTATGGAATAGCTCATTAGCAAACTGAGGACTCTTCTCTGACACCGCAATATCCGGGTCGCCATGTGTCGCAAGTTATTTTCGTGATGGAATGACTGCCTCTGCCATGGTGCTACGCAGTCTACTCACTTCAAACCTTCTCGAGGCGCTATCAATGATGGTGATGAAAACCTTTCTTTAAATTCAAATAAATCTAATCCCGGGAGCTGTCATGACCTTGAAGGAAAAGTGAAGGATGCATGTGGTTCACTCTGCTATTGGCTGTTCACTGTACACTTAAGGCAATTCTGTTTAAATCTCCAGTGGAGTGACTGATGCCTGGCCACCAGACTGACCACCGGACTCTTACTCAGCATTTCACTCATCCCAAATGACCTTGATTCACTTTCTGGAGAATGTCAGGCAAAGTGTTTTCGAGATGACTAGTCTTTCATTCACAACTAAGAAATCATCGATGATTGTGAGATAGTTTATCTGATAAAAGTATTGGTGAAGTACAGATTCCGGACCCCTTAGCTGCAGTCCTGAATTCTGAAAGGACACAAAATCCAGCTACATTTGAAGCTGGCATGCTGGGTAGCAATCTGAATAAAACCCTCTTATTCTTTAGTTGTCACATTTTATTTATTGTATTATAAATAGGGTGATGAAAGTAGTTGTCAATCCAGATTCTTTGTTCAGAAGCCACCATTAGCATCCAAATTGGTGAAAAGGGCTAGGTTTACTTCATGAGACTTTTATCCACTCATGCCATTGAGTGGATCTCGTGCTCTGCTGACTTGTTTAATTGAGTCATGTCCATGCAGATTCTAATTGAACCATTAGACATTGGCACCGTGGCCATTCCGGAACACCACTTTGTTGGAATGGTTACTGGAGAGATGACCCCTTGTTGTTACATCTGTTCAATCTCACTCTTGACTTTGTCTAAGAGTGGAGGAGGAACCTTTCTCGCTGTGAAGAGATATTATAGGTTTAGCATCCATCCTGAAGGTTATATATCTTGGTTGCAGCTTTACTAAGCCTGAAAATAGGGATTGAAATTCATTTCAGAATACGTTACTGGACTATTCATCAGTAACTTCATTAACCTTACAAACCAGCCTCAACTGCAAGCACACTTTCCTGCTCAACAATAATGACTCCGGTTCTGTGCAACATTCAGGTACTTCACAAATCATAATTTCTGCATCTTATCTAAGTGTTGGACTATTACTCTCAGTGTAATCCCTCCAAGATCTTGCAACTAGATGGAAAATTTCCATGGTAATGTTCCAGTAATTACTTTCTGTTTCATTAATTTCTCCGAAGAAGGTTATTTGATTTTTTTTCTGCGGCTCTGCCACTTCTTGGATTTTAATTGTTTGTGTTGTTATCTCTTTTTTTTCCTGTGAGCCATGGGAACTTTGGATCTGCAGACTATTTTAAAATGTCTTGACTTCCCACAATTGTGCCACTCAGATGCCCCTGCTGGCCATTCTTCCTGCTTGTATAGAGTATACCCACCACACCAAGAACATCTCTTAATGGCAGTTGGTGTGCTTTTTCCTGATTTTGCAGGCTTTTGTTTCATATTGAATATGCTTTATTAACATATTGAATGGCTTCACTTCTTTTTCTTCAAAGGGCATGAATTTCGCCATGAGCAACCATTCTGATTTGCTTTTAAAGCTCCGTCTTTCGTGCTAAGTGCACTGCCTTTGTGACCATTAAATCTTCCCTTGTTTATAAAAGATCTGATAGGGTTTCATCTAAGATCCCAATTACTATACAATCCCATATTAATTCACCTTTGAGGCCACCATAGTTTCAGTTCTCCACGTGTCTGCACAGGTCATTGATAAATGTATGTAGGGATTTGTCTGATTTTTATTATTCAATTTATTATCGTATTAAATTTTGCTCACTCCATCATCAATTTGTTTAAAGCTGAAATACGAATCAAATGCTGAGAGGACTTCCTCATATGAGCTCAAAGCCTCATCATTGCCTGTACTGCAGTACATCGTCTGCTATGGCCCCTACTGCATAAAAAAAAGTGCTGTCCTGATCCTTCTGGTCTTTCTTATGCAAACCTGAAGCTGTACTATGTATCTGGAGAATTCTTCCCTCCAATTGTCCCAATGCTGAGATTGTTGTGCATCTTCTGCACTTCAGAGTGCTTTTGGCAGTGATAATCTAGACTCCATGCTTACCCTAACATCTGGATCTGTTGTTGCTTCAGTACTTTGTGATCATACACTCACTGATGTCTAGCCTCTGGGTCTGTGTGTCTGCTTGTATCTGCAACACCCACAATACTCCATTTCTTTCTTGTTGTTGTGTTTGGTCTTCTATGCCTTGCAAAGGAGTCCACCAAACACATAGACTTGTCCGAACCAGATTCTTTATTGAATCACATGTGGTAAGATAGCAATCTGTTGCAGAGCAAGTTGCCATGGAGTTTCTTTGTACTCCTCTGGAACTACACTTAGCATGACTGTTCACCTGTATGTCTTACTACCATCTCCTTTAACCATCTGGTGATGGCTAGATGTGCCCCCTCTTATATGGGAGTCCCTGGTCACATGACCACAGTCTTGAGACTGCATGGTGTGTCTGCACCGCCACCAACTGGTTGGAGGTTGCATACCATTCATCTTTGATATTGCTTCCACGCATATCACCATAAATGTCAAGTTTTTCAGGGCTTTTGGCTTCTCTTAGAGTTTTTCTGAGCCTTTATGTTCTGTCTGCCACCCCCATTTGAAATGAAAATGAAATTAAATGAAAATCGCTTATAGGCTTCAAATGAAGTTACTGTGAAAAGCCCCTAGTCGCCACATTCCGGTGCCTGTTCGAGGAGGCTGGTACGGGAATCTTTCTGATAGTACCCATAAGAACAAAGAACAATGAACAATACAGCACAGGAACTGGCCCTTCGGCCCTCCAATCCTGCGCCGACCGTGGTACCTGCCTCAACTAAAACTGTCTGCACATACGGAGTCCGTATCCATCCCTTCCCACACTATTGATATATTTGTCCAGATATCCCTTAAATGCCGCTATCATACCTGCTCCTACCATCTCCCCAGGCAGCGCGTTCCATATATTTACCACCCTCTGTGTAAAAAACTTGCCCCGGACATCTGTTCTAAACTTTTCCCCACGCACTTTAAACCTATGTCCCCTAGTACTTGACTATCCTACCCATGGAAAGAACATCTGTCGATCCACTTCTATCCACTCTGTCCATGCCACTCATAATCTTGTAGACCTCTATCAGGTTGCCTCTCCATTGTTCTAGTGAGAAAAGACCGAGTTTATCCATCCTTTCCTCATAGATAATGCCCTCCATACCAGGCAACAACCCAGTAAACCACTTCTGTACCCTCTCCAAAGCATCCACATCCTTCTGGTAGTGTGGCGACCAGAATTGAACACAATATTCCAAATGAGGTCTACATAAGTTCCTGTACAGCTGCAAGATGACTTGCCAATTCTTATATTCAATGCTCCGACCGATGAAGGCCAACATGCCGCATGCCTTCTTGACCACCTTCTGTTGCCACTTTCAGTGATCGGTGGACATGTACGCCAAAATCTCTCTGCCTGTCAGTACTCGCATGAGTTCTATCATTTATTGTGCAATTCCCACATGCATTGGACCTTCCAAAGTGCATTACCTCACACCTGCCTGGATTAAACTCCATCTGCCATTTGTCAGCCCAAGACTCCAAGCAGTTTATATCCTGCTGTATCCTCTGACAATCCTCTTCACTATCCACAACTCCACCAATTTTTGAGTCGTCTGTGAACTTACGAATCAGACCAGCTACATTTTCTTCCAAATCATTTATATACACCACGAATAACAAAGGCTCCAGAACTTATCCCTGTAGAGCACCGCTAGTTACAACCTTCCATTCAGAAAAGTATGCTTCCCTCTGTCTTCTGTGCCCAAGCCAGTTCTGTATGCAACTTGCCAGCTCTCCTCTGATCCCATGTGACTTCACCTTTTGTATCAGTCTACCATGAGGTACCTTGTCAAAGGCTTTACTGAAGTCCATGTATACAACATCTACTGCCTTTCCCTCATCTATCATCTTTGTCACATCCTCAAAAAACTCGATCAAATTAGTGAGGCACGACCTCGCCTTCACAAAACCATACTGTCCATCACTAATAAGTCCATTTGTTTCCAAATATGAGTAAATCCTATCTCTAAGAATCTTTTCCAATAATTTCCCTACCACTGACGTAAGGCTCACCGGCCCATAATTTCCTGGATTATTCCTGCTGCCCTTCTTAAACAATGGAACATCATTGGCTACTCTCCAGTCCTCTGGAACTTCACCTGTAGCCAATGAGGATACAAAGATTACTATCAAGGCCCTAGCAATTTCCTCCCTTGTTTCCCGCAGTATTCTGGGGTAGATCCCATCAGGCCCTGAAAGAAACCACCAGCTTCCATGTTTTGTCTTGGGCTTTGTGTCTAAATGGGCTTTTTTAAGGTTTGCCTGTTACCCTAAGAATACGACCATAGACCGTTATTCATAAAAAAAGTTCTTCCTTTTGTACAGATCACAATAACTCTACAGGTATATTGTGTTTCTCCGACCCACCAGATCGCGGTCTCTTAGTCATGTGAAATCTTATCATTGTTATACAGTCGTCCCCCTTTATAACGCGGGTGTTGGGGTCCAAGACAGCCACCCGCGTTGCAATGGAGCCGCGGATATCCACGATGGGGGTTTTAAATTTATTTAAAATCTATGCTAGCGCTTCCCATTGAGAGTCTACGGGGGGCGGGGGAAGAGGTCAGACCCCCGTAGACTCACAATGGGAAGCGCTAGCATAGATTTTTAAATAAATTTAAAACCCCCATCGTGGATCTAATTAAAACAGTGTCAATTTCAGCGGCCGGCTCACTTTGATCCGGAGAGAGAAGCTGCTCTCTCACTGAAACAATCAGCCGGCCGCTGAAATTGACACTGCCGGCTGCTCTCTCCCTCCAATCCAACTTTTAAGTTTTAATGTTTCTGATTGGAGGGGAGAGCAGCCGGCAGTGTCAATTTCAGCGGACGGCTCACTTTGATCCGGAGAGGGAAACTGCTCTCTCACTGAAACAATCAGCCGGCCGCTGAAATTGACACTGCCGGCTGCTCTCATCCCTCCAATCAGAAACATTAAAACTTAAAAGTTGGATTGGAGGGAGAGAGCAGCCGGCAGTGTCAATTTCAGCGGCCGGCTGATTGTTTCAGTGAGAGAGCAGCTTCCCTCTCCGGATCAAAGTGAGCCGGCCGCTGAAATTGACACTGCCGGCTGATTGGAGGGAGAGAGCAGAGAACACAGGAGGAGGTCATACGGGCCTCTGCAAGACCAGCATGGTCTCACATCGCCCCTCCCCTCTGTAGCTGGGGTTCAGGCTGTGGCTGCTGGGGTACAGGCTGTGGCTCCTGGGGTACAGGCCGTGGCTGCTGGGCTTCAGGCTGTGGCTGCTGGGGTACTGATTGGAGGGAGAGAGCAGCGGGCAGTGTCAATTTCAGCGGCCGGCTGATTGTTTCAGTGAGACAGCAGCTTCCCTCTCCGGATCAAAGTGAGCCGGCCGCTGAAATTGACACAACTGGAAGTTGGGGTCCATAAGCCCCCCCCGCGGTATATCGCGAACCGCGGTATTGCGGAGCGCGGTATAACGGGGGACTACTGTATCAATAACTATATCAGTGAGAATTCAGTACTCCTGATATTAACCTATTATTCCCCATTTTTTGTGGCCCAGTGACCTACTCTCACACATATCCTTGGTCAGACTGAATGATTATCCAGCTGCAGGATGGTGGCATGTGTTAGCAGAAATAATAAAGTCACTTATCAGAAACATGCCACATTCCAACTTCCCTGCTACACACCTCAAATCACAGTTGAGTGATCAATTTTCAAGATAATCACTTGATCATTAGAAGTGGTGCCTTCTTTGGAACAATGATCTTTGGTTGGAGAAAGAGGGAAGGGCAATCTCAGTGGACCGTCATTGCCGCGGCCCGCAAGGCAGCCATTTGGCTGTGAACTCCGCTGACTGCCCACTATGTCCTGTAAATGTGCAGAGAGCCACCAGCCATATGGGAGAGCCCCAGGCCACCCCCTTGGCAATCCTCAGACCCCAGCTGATCCATCAATAGGGCGGGAATGGCCATGCACATCCAATGGCCCATCAAGTGCTGAAACTCCTCAGTTCACTCATCAGAATTTCTGCCCTAAGGATCCGGATTCAATCCCGGCCCTCAGTCACTGTCTGTGTAGAATTTGCACATTCTCCCCGTGTCTAAGTGGGTTCGTGGGTTTCACCCCCACAACCCAAAGATGTGCAGATTAGGTGGATTGACCACGATAAATTGCTCCTTAATTGGAAAAAAAATAATTGGGTACTCTAAAAATGTTTTTTAAATCTTTTTTTTAAATCATAAGTGCTGCCCCACTGTAGGGGAAGTAGGACACAAGCAGACACATGCACCGTGGCCTTTGGCACCCTCCCTGGCACACTGCCCATCACAGGTCAGAGGTCCCAACAGTGACACTGTCAGCTAGTCCACTCCACAAGACCACCAACTGTCTCTAAGCCCAGCCTACCTATTGTGCCCCCGCTCCCATCCATCCATGCCCTGGTCATGATGGCCCAACCTGTGCATTGCACACAGGACCCACAGCACATCACACTTACAGTCCCAACAGCTACCCACCCCTAGTTGCCCATCCCCATTTGTGGGTTCTATCCGTTTGCATGCCACCATGCAGGAAGGCAGTCGGTGACACGCAGCGATAGCCCCATCCCGCCACAACTGGTGCCACCCTGCTGGCGCAATATTACACAGCCCACCCAAGGAGGACACCCACGGTAGACCCACTGGAGGGTGCAGGACAGGGGCTGCAGAGTGTATCGCTGGCATAGGTAGCACCAGCCACCGGGACACCTTCTGGCAGGGGAGGGTGGTGGGGTCAGAAGCTCCCAGGTGCCAAGCACCGATGGCACCAGGGGTGCGATGTGGAGGGCAAAGTGTCGGGGGAATGACTCACAGGTGGGGGGCTGGGATTAGCAGGGGACATATACTGAGGCTGGAGCTGCGGCACAACCCAGGGCCACAGTGTAGCCTGTTGGACCCGAATGGGCACGGGTGTACCTTGCTAACATGTCTGCCCTATTCCTCCTGCAGTGAATGGACTTTGGACTCAGCCAGGAATGGTTGCCTTCTGCCTGGCCGCAGCAGCCCTTGCAGACACAATGAGGCTGCAGGCACAAGAGCTGCTTGGGGAGGATCCTGCAGAACAGGAACTTGACCCAGAGGAGCAGGGGGCAGCCGATGAGGCAGGAGAGCGGGCCATCCAACTGGCGAAGGATGAGCTGCCAAGGAGGCGATGCAGCAGGCCATGCGAATACCAGCGGCGCTTGCCCTTTGAGGACAATATGGACAGTGTGAGAAACTCGAACACGGGCTGCACAGGGGGTCTGCAGTTTGTGACCTGTGTATGCAGGTCACTGGCCATGGTGGGCGATACAGGTGCTGCCGTGTAGTGGAGGGTGGTGCGAGGGGGCTGGCGGTGGCTGGCGTCCAATTGCCCTCTGGGCGAGAGAGTCACTTATCAGAAACATGTAGGGTGCAGGGTGTGGGACGGGGGTGATGCCAGGGCGCAAAGATTGAAACTGACTGGCCCGGTGGATTGCCCACCCTCTTGCAGCACTGCCTACCCATCCGCTTGGTAGGGGCTGCATGGGGGTGGGGGAGGGGTTGCGGGGTGTGGGTATGTGGGAAGAAGGTGGTGCCGGGGGCATGGAGGTTGTGACTCACCCGGTCCACCCTGAGGAGTATGTGCAGCTTTTCTCGGCATGCTGGCTGCTCCTTGCGATGGGCCCCACTCTGCTCACTGCCTGTGCTACCTCTTCCCAGGCTCAGTTGACCTCTGTGAGTGACAGTCTCCTTCCCACCCCAGGGAACAGGGCATCCTGCCTCTCCTCCATGGCATCCAGCATGGTCTTGAGCTCTGCATCTGCGGACCTCGGGGCCACTCTTCATGGAACCATCTTCTTGGCTGGAACGAGAGCCCGTGGGGAGTTGAGTGCTTATATGCAGCTCCAGCTCGTCAAGCTCTCCAATGCCAATTCCGACCCCAATGAATCCCATGCCGGTGTCAGATAGAATTGCACTAGTTTCACTTGGGAAAAGTGCCGGCCCATTAGCATGTCCTGAATGGCTCAGGCACTGGCGCCCTCATTGAGACCTAGGAACATTCCCAATTCAGTCCTGACTTTGTCTCTGAAATGGTGAATCCACCCCATTGACTGAAGGGGACGTTGTGGGCCTGTATTTTCAGGCTCCGACTGAAACCCGGTGTGTAGCTCTCCAGCTGCAGAGTTATATTTGTAGCCCAGATTTTGAGCCACACTGAAAAATAAAATTCAGGGGTGTGGTTTTCACTGTCGCTGTGGTGGGGTGGCACCTGAGAGAGCCAGCAAGGCCAACTCCCCAGAGATTGAGGTGGCCCAGAAAGTAAATACCCCATCCCAGAACCCATCCCCCCAACAAGAATTGGGGGCTCTCCCTCTCCACCACCAACATCAGCATTGCGGGCTCTCCCCACAACACCCCCACTCAACCCCACCATCACCATTGGTGCCCACACACAGCCCCCTCACCACAAACATCAATATTGGGTGCTCTCACTACCCTCCCCACTCCCCCCAACCACAAGCATCAGTGGCTCCTCGCCCACTTCCTCTCCACCACAAGTATCAAACATCAAAACAATCATAACATGAAGCCTGCCCCAATGGGGCTCCCAGAAGGGCCAGCCCTGCCACCGCCCCAGCACAGGTTGGCACTGCCAGATTGGCCAACCTGTGCTGGGTCAGTGCCAGGGGGCAATGTGTATGTGCCTGTCCCCTCCCACGGGTTCTATGTACAGTTGCACCCCCGGAGGGATCCTCTTGACTGATTTCCGTATTTCCAAACCTGTTGTAAACCTCACCAGGAGATTTGAACATTCAGTGAGGGGGGATCATGTGGTGGGGGACTCGGTAATGATATTAAAATATATGTAAATCTATTAAAATGAGGTCCTCACCCCTTGTGGGCAGAAACCTCGTTACGTCACCAGCAAGGGTTGGGGAAATTAAATCTCATTGCCGAGAATTGCATTTCCTGATTCTCACGGGATTTTGTGCCCACGCCGCCGTTCTCGCTGATGGCGTATAGAGATGCAAACTCGCCCTGTGGAGACTGCATGACTCATGTACAAGGGTGCTTGTAAACCTTTGAAGTTTCTGTACACATATCATACTTAGATCAGATATCATTGTTACACAACCTGTTGTCTCTTTTTACGATGGATAACGATTCTATCTCCAGCAGAACTTTCAGTCCAATGTCCGATTTTTAAAAAATGTGCCTCTCTTATTGTCAAAAGCTTTAAATGATGATCCCTTATAAAGGAAGTCATTGAGTTGGAGGGTGGGATTGGAGGAGGCTGACAAGAGATTGGGTTGGTATTTCTTTCTGCAATGTCTCCTCTGGACCACTGTTTTGCTACAATTCAAAGTCTTTCCAATGGGAAATCTCTCGAGGTGTATCCAATAGATGTTGGCATTTATTTTTGGGATGGAGTCACAGGACCTCAACCTGATTTGAACACCTTTGGCAGGGCCGATGCTATACATTCCAGGCAGATGCATCCGACCATCTATAGCAACTCCCCTGGTTGCATATATACATGATGACAAAAAGTGAATGACGGTAAACACATTTACTTTGGTGGTCTTCTTAATGTTCAGGAATTATCTTTTGTGGGTCTCCTTTTCTGACAACTTGGTTTGTGACACAATGACTACTCCCTCCATCACCTCCTATTCTGTTCACAGTCGATGGGCTTCATGGTTTTGTAACCTGCCAAACTGCTGCAAACCAGCACTACATCCCTGAACATTTCTCTAATAGATTTACTGAAACAGGATGTTCCCCTCATAGATTCAGCTCCGGTGCTTCTAACTAAACATTCTCACCTCCCACAGCTTTTGTGGGGGTAACAGGCACTTTAATTCCAATTATCAGAGCTATTATCACAGTTAACAGGTATCTTAGAGCAGTGCACCTGGTTCTCGATCATGGGTTCTGCATACAGGAAGGGAATATCATTAATCATGATGATGCAATGATTAATAAAAGTTGTAGCAATGGTGATGCTTTTGATATGTCACATTAGCAATAAGGCATTTCAAAGAACTTGCTCAAAATACATCTTTGAATTTATTTAGGACATTGCAAATATACAATAATAACTGACAGGAAAGGACAAGCTGATCCAGTCAGTCTGTACTATCCAGTCATGGCGCAGTTGAGCATCATGCTGACTCGTTCATCAACGATCTACAGTTTGGGAAAATTGCTCACTGAAGTTGACCAAAATAAGTACAAGGCGGCCACATGCCCATGAGGCAAGAGCTCACCTATCTTTTGTGCACATCACGTTCAGACACAGCTAAGAACACATGCAGCTCTCTTTTAAAAATTATTGTGATCTGGGCTTATATAATTGTAATAATGTGACAACTGAATGAGCCAGAAGCTTGTCATAAAAGCTGATGACCCTTAATTTACTGAGTGTAAAAACATACTTTCAAACTTTGTGCCCTCGAAAATCTAGGGCTGGATTTGCTGTCAGTGGAGAATTGCTGCAACTGCACACTGCAGCAGTGAGGAGCAATTCATGCCATGCAACTGGGCCAGCACACAGCCCACGTTCAACCTGCCCGATTCCTGGCCCCACTGGCACCTAATTCACTGGGGTGGGATCCTTGTTTAGAGTCTGACAAGCTGGAGCAGCTTTTAAGCGCTCCATTCAGCACAGACTGTCTTTCTAGATTAGAAGATGACTGCTGTAAGATCTGCACCAAGGTTCCAGGACTTGGGAGATCAACCGAATGTGAAACATTATTGAAGAGAGGAAGGACACCCTCTTTCCCAGGGTTGGGCAGAGACTCAAGTCTGTTATACTGAATAGGGCCTGGTATGAGGAGGCAATGACTGTGAGTATTGCCAGCCTCACCAAGAGGACCAGGATGCAAGGCCATAAGAAGTTGAACAACCTCTTTAGAGCACTTCCCCCCCTTCTCCCATTCCCCCTTCCCCATCCCCCCAACCCTCTTCCCCCTTCCCCCATCCCCATCACTCCTACTCCCCTTCCCCTATCTTCCCTTCCCCCATCCCCATCCCCCCTTCCCCCATTCCCCCCTTCCCCATCCCCCCAACCCTCTTCCCCCTTCCCCATCCCCATCACTCCTACTCCCTTCCCCTATGTTCCCTTCCCCCATCCCCATCCCCCCTTCCCCCATCCCCCTTCCCCCATCCCCTTCCCTCATCCCCCCTTCCCCATCCCCCATACCTCTTCCCCATCCCCCCATCCTCCCTTCCCCATCCCCCCATTCTCCCCACCCCCTTCCCTCATCCCCCCTTTCCCCATCCCCTCTTCACCCCATCCCCTTCCCTCATCCCCCCTTCCCCATCCCCCATACCTCTTCCCCATCCCCCCCATCCTCCGTTCCCCATCCCCCATTCTCCCCACCCCCTTCCCTCATCCCCTCATCCCCCCTTTCCCCATCCCCTCTTCACCCAATCCCCCTTCCCCATCCCCTCTGCCCCATCCTCCCTTCCCACCTTCCCCATCCCCTCTTCCTCATCCCCCATCCCCCTACCCCATCCCCCTTCCCCCTTCCCCCATTCCCCTTCCCCATGCCCCCTTCCCCCTTCTCCCATCCCCCCTTCTACCATCCCCCTTTCCCCCATCCTCGTCTGTGTGTCTAACCATGCATGCTGTATCGTGTATTGCAGGACCAAACGTCGACCCACCCGTCCCTTCGGATGCCGACCACCCCCGGGACGTGCCAGGGCGCCCACAAGACAGGGATAGACCCAGCCCATCAGGCATTCGACGCCCCCACCCAGTGCCAGGGCGCCCATGAGACAGAGATAGACCCGGCCCGTCAGGCATACGACGCCCCAACCCCCAGTGCCAGGGCGCCCGCGAGCCAGGGATAGACGCAGAGTGCCAGGCGTATGCCGTCCCCATCTAGTGCGAGTGCAGCGACACTGGGGGGGGGGGGGGGGGGCACACTCAGCGATGAGGAGGGCAGCCACAGCAACAGGTCCACGTCCCAGTCCACCCGGGACACTGACACACACAATACAAGCACCCAGGAGACCCACATACGGGACACACCCACCCAGGACACACCCACCCAGGACAGACCCACACACAGGACACTGACACACAGGACACCAATACACAGGGGACGGACGGAATTGGAACACCACTCCACGGGATCCCGGACTTGGATTCGGATAAGGACCTCGACATTACGCCACTGCTATCTCCTACACCCTCCACCATCGCTGAGACACTCACCTCGGTTGGGCACTTTAGTGATGAGGCCTCTGGGACACTGACTGGTGGGCACAACACAGCCGAGGGGCCGGACGGTCGGAGGGCAGCCCGGCGCAAGCATCTGCCGCCCAGACGGGTCCCGGGTTCCTGGAGTTAACACACCCACCCATAGGCCTGATGCAGTCACGGACCCAGGGACGATCGAAGGGGATGACGGCCGGCTTGCGGCAGCTGCAGACGCAGGTCGAGGAGCCCACCTGCGTGTAGGAGCAGGGAGTGGTGCCGGTCATGCGTGCCACCCAGGACGACACCGCATGGGTGGCATCCGCGGTGGAGCCAATAGGGGCAACAGTGTCAGACATGGGGAGCAGTATGCAAGGCCTGGGGCTTTCTGTGCAGGCGGCATCCGTGGCTGCTCTCTCACAGGAAGCCATGAGTCAGAGCCAGCAGCAGATTGCAGAGGCGCTCAACGCTGTTGCCCAGTCTCAGCAGGCCATGTCCCAGTCTCTGCAGGTCGTGGCCCAGTCTCAGCAGGCCATGTCCCAGTCTCTGCAGGTCGTGGCCCAGTCTCAGCAGGCCATGTCCCAGTCTCTGCAGGTCGTGGCCCAGTCTCAGCAGGCCACGGCCCAGTCTCTGCAGGTCGTGGCCCAGTCTCAGCAGGCCACGGCCCAGTCTCTGCCGTTCGTGGCCCAGTCTCAGCAGGCCATGTCCCAGTCTCTGCAGGTCGTGGCCCAGTCTCAGCAGGCCATGGCCCAGTCTCTGCAGGTCGTGGCCCAGTCTCAGCAGGCCATGTCCCAGTCTCTGCAGGTCGTGGCCCAGTCTCAGCAGGCCACGGCCCAGTCTCTGCCGTTCGTGGCCCAGTCTCAGCAGGCCATGTCCCAGTCTCTGCAGGTCGTGGCCCAGTCTCAGCAGGCCATGGCCCAGTCTCTGCAGGTCGTGGCCCAGTCTCAGCAGGCCATGTCCCAGTCTCTGCAGGTCGTGGCCCAGTCTCAGCAGGCCATGTCCCAGTCTCTGCAGGTCATGGCCCAGTCTCAGCAGGCCATGGCCCAGTCTCTGCAGGCCATAGCCCAGTCTCTGCAGGCCATACCCCAGTCTCTGCAGGTTGTGGCCCAGTCTCAGCAGGCCATGTCCCAGTCTCTGCAGGTCGTGGCCCAGTCTCAGCAGGCCATGTCCCAGTCTCTGCAGGTCGTGGCCCAGTCTCAGCAGGCCATGTCCCAGTCTCTGCAGGTCGTGGCCCAGTCTCAGCAGGCCACGGCCCAGTCTCCGCCTGTCATGGCCCAGTCTCAGCAGGCCATGTCCCAGTCTCTGCAGGTCGTGGCCCAGTCTCAGCAGGCCACGGCCCAGTCTCTGCCGTTCGTGGCCCAGTCTCAGCAGGCCATGTCCCAGTCTCTGCAGGTCGTGGCCCAGTCTCAGCAGGCCATGGCCCAGTCTCTGCAGGTCGTGGCCCAGTCTCAGCAGGCCATGTCCCAGTCTCTGCTGGTCATGGCCCAGTCTCAGCAGGCCATACCCCAGTCTCTGCAGGTCGTTTCCCAGTCTCAGCAGGCCATGTCCCAGTCTCTGCAGTTCGTGGCCCAGTCTCAGCAGGCCATACCCCAGTCTCTGCAGGTCGTGGCCCAGTCTCAGCAGGCTATGGCCCAGTCTCTGCAGGTCGTGGCCCAGTCTCAGCAGGCCATACCCCAGTCTCTGCAGGTCGTGGCCCAGTCTCAGCAGGCCATACCCCAGTCTCTGCAGGTCGTTTCCCAGTCTCAGCAGGCCATGTCCCAGTCTCTGCAGGTCGTGGCCCAGTCTCAGCAGGCCATGGCCCAGTCTCTGCAGGCCATACCCCAGTCTCTGCAGGTCGTGGCCCAGTCTCAGCAGGCCATGGCCCAGTCTCTGCAGGTCGTGGCCCAGTCTCAGCAGGCCATGGCCCAGTCTCAGCAGGCCATTGCTGAGGGCACCGGCGCCATTGCCCAGGTGCTGGCCGGTGTTGCCCAGAACAGACAGGGATGACAAACTCCCTGAGCTCCATGGCTGCAAACTTGGAGACCCTTGTTGATACCAGCACGGGCCTCCAGGACTAGCAGTGCCAGGTGCCGGGGGTACGGCGGATGATGGATTCGTTTGCACACCCGACCCATGGAGAGGCCCGGGGGCCATCGGGCACCCCAAGGGAGGTGGAGGTGCTAGGGTCCGTTCCGGGTTCCCCTGTAGGGGAGGTCCCGGAACACTACGACACCTCGGACTCCACCCTCTTCCGTCCTGGGTGCATCTGGTGGACAACGGGCTGGACAGGCTGGCAGTCCCAGTCGCCCGAGCCGCGGCCTGGCCCATCCAGGCCAGGCCGCCCCAGGAAACAGCTGCCAAAGGGGACCCTAGTCACAGGGCAGGAATCACAGGAGTCCACCTCCAGTTCTGGAGCGTACCGTCTGGAGATTCACCTCAGCATAGTCATAGGGCTCGTAAGGCCAAAAACATTAGACACTGAGTAAGTTGGCATGGGTGCAGGGCATAGATTAGTTATAGGGGCACGGGAACGTGTCTGAACTGTTTGTCATTCAAATCACTTTCACAGGTCTACAGAAGCTGTCTCTGTGCTCTGTCCGATGCATGCGGGGGTGTGGTATGAGGTGAGTGCCAGTGTGTGTGTGAGGGGTGATAGAACGTCGGCCTCAGGTGAGTGTGCCCTCCCCACCCCTTGGGCCGCACTCGCCTGCCCCCGGGCAGATGACGGGACCGTGCGCTGCAGTGTCATGGCCGCGTGCAGGGATGGTCCAGGTGGAGGGTGGTACTGTGGCCATGGGTCAGACATTGTCCAACGATGTAGAGCCCAGAGCTCATCGCAGAGCGGATTGTCATTATCCTCCATGGCCTGCAATAGACACACTTCCACTGGCGACCGTGTGAGCACTGCCCAGTGTACCACAGGTGGATGTGCAATGGAGGAATGGTGTGCACGCGGGTGATGTGAGGGTGGTTGGTGGTGAGTGGGTGGGGTGAGGCTGTTTGGTGGTCGGTGAGTGGGGTGAGGGTGGTAGGCTGGTGCCATACTGTGCTGACTGTGCCAATACCCTAGTCTGTGAACCGGGCGGTATACAACCCGTCCCGTGCCCGCTGGCCCAGCCGTTTTTTTTTTTAACGGTGGGCAGCCTCCCGTCCATGTCCAGCCCGTCTGTTCTGTACATTGCCCCCATCCTCTTCATCTGGGGAGGCCTGATCTTCATCGTGTTCCTCCTCCCCCTCCTCTTCCTCCAGCACATCACCCCTCTGCTGGGCTATGTTGTGCAGGACGCAGCAGACCACAATGATGTGCCCGACCCTATCCGCACAGTACTGGAGGGCCCTTCCAGAGTGGTCCCGGCACCTGAAGCACATCTTCAGCAGCCCAAAGCACCTCTCTATCACACCTCTGGTCGCTGCATGGGCATTGTTGAAGCGGTTCTCCAGGTCAGTCTGTGGCCTGCGCAGAGGCGTCATCAGCCACGACCACAACGGGTAACCCTTGTCGCCCAGTAACCAGCCCCTCAGCCAGGGGTGGCATCCCTCGAACATGGCGGGAATGAACGATAGCGCCAATACGAATGAGTCATGTACACTTCCCGGGTACCGGGTGCAGACGTGCAGGATCCTCATGCGGTGGTCGCAAACCACTTGAATGTTCATGGAATAGGTCCCCTTCCTATTCGTGAACACAACTCTGTTATCAGCTGGTGGCCTCACGGCGACATGCATCCCATCGATCGCCCCCTGGATCATGGGCATCGTGGCCACAGCAGCGAAGCCCGCTGCCAGGGCATCCTGGCTGGCCCGGTCCACAGGGAACTGGATGTAGCGGTCTGTGATGGCATTCAGAGCGTCCGTCACTGCACGGATGCACCGGTGCACCGATGCCTGCGAGATGCCAGACAGATCCCCTCTCGGCGACTGGAATGACCCCGTCGCGTAGAAGTTCAGGGCCACCGTAACCTTGACAGCCACCGGGAGAGGGTGTTCTCCCCCAGTGCCACGCGGTGCCAGGTGTGCCATCCTGAGTCGCCTCCTGCATGCCTGGTCCGTAGCGTCCTGGTATGACGTGCGCCGCCGGTACAAACGGATCCTCATCAGACCTCTCCGTCACCGTGGCATCACCACCTCCTCCTCCTCCTCCTCCTCCTCCACCTCATCCTGTCCGGCGGGTGGCCCTCCAGCCTGAGCGGCTGCCACCTGCCTGTCTGCAACACGCTCCTCTGTGGCAGCCTCCGCCACCTCCCTGGCACACTCCTGCTCCAGGTCCCCCAGAAGAGCGGCTCCCGCCACGGCGGCCAACATCGCTGGGTGATGCCCAAACATTACGGTCTGCAGGGGATGGGGGATAGACAACATATCATCATTGTACATACCCCCCTCCGCAGCCAGGGCTGCATGGTGGCAACTGTTGCCACCTGGCACCTGGCTAGGCAAACCCCGCCCCCACCGGCACTCACCCTCCCCGGCATACACCCTCCCTGGCACTCAGCCTCCCCAGCCCCAACCTCCCCGGCACTCACCCTAACCAGCACCCCGCTCCCCGGCACTCACCCTGCCCAGCCCCATCCTCCCTGGCACTTACCCCCCCCGCCCCCCGGCAACTCAGCCTCCCCAGCCCCAACTTCCCAAGCCCCACCCTCCCAGTAACTCAGCCTCCCCAGCCCCACCTGCCCCACCCTCCCCGGCACTCACCCTCACCAGCACCCCGCTCCCCGGCACACACCCTCCCCGGCACTCACCCTCCTCGGCACTCACCCTCCCCGGCCCCACCCTCCCCAGCACTCACCCTCCCCAGCCCCACCCTCCCCGGCACACACCCTCCCCGGCACTCACCCTCCCCGGCACTCACCCTCCCCGGCACTCACCCTCCCCAGCACCCCCTCCCCGGCACTCACCCTCCCGAGCCCCACCCTCCCCGGCACTCACCCTAACCAGCACCCCGCTCCCCGGCACACACCCTCCCCGGCACTCACCCTCCCCGGCACTCACCCTCCCCGGCCCCACCCTCCCCGGCACTCACCCTCCCCAGCCCCACCCTCCCCGGCACACACCCTCCCCGGCACTCAACCTCCCCGGCACTCACCCTCCCCGGCACTCACCCTCCCCAGCACCCCCTCCCCGGCACTCACCCTCCCGAGCCCCACCCTCCCCGGCACTCACCCTCTCCAGCCCCATCCTCCCCGGCACTCACCCTCCCCAGCCCCACCCTCCCCGGCACGCACCCTCCCCGGCACTCACCCTCCCCAGCCCCACCCTCCCCGGCACACACCCTCCCTGGCACTCACCCTTCCCAGCCCCACCCTCCCCGGCACACACCCTCCCTGGCACTCACCCTCCCCAGCCCCCCCCTCCCCGGCACTCACCCTCCCCAGCACTCACCCTCCCCAGCCCCACCCTCCCCGGCACACACCCTCCCCGGCACTCACCCTCCCCGGCACTCACCCTCCCCGGCACTCACCCTCCCCGGCACTCACCCTCCCCAGCACCCCCTCCCCGGCACTCACCCTCCCGAGCCCCACCCTCCCCGGCACTCATCCTAACCAGCACCCCGCTCCCCGGCACACACCCTCCCCGGCACTCACCCTCCCCGGCACTCACCCTCCCCGGTCCCACCCTCCCCGGCACTCACCCTCCCCAGCCCCACCCTCCCCGGCACACACCCTCCCCGGCACTCAACCTCCCCGGCACTCACCCTCCCCGGCACTCACCCTCCCCAGCCCCCCCTCCCCGGCACTCACCCTCCCGACCCCCACCCTCCCCGGCACTCACCCTCTCCAGCCCCACCCTCCCCGGCACGCACCCTCCCCGGCACTCACCCTCCCCAGCCCCACCCTCCCCGGCACACACCCTCCCTGGCACTCACCCTCCCCAGCCCCACCCTCCCTGGCACACACCCTCCCTGGCACTCACCCTCCCCAGCCCCCCCTCCCCGGCACTCACCCTCCCCGGCACTCACCCTCCCCAGTTCCCCCCTCCCCAGGCCCCCCCTCGCATCTCTCCTGCGCTCACCCTCCCCGGCACTCACCCTCCCCAGCCCCCCCTCCGCGGCACTCACCCTCCCCAGTTCCCCCCTCCCCAGCCCCCCCCTCCTCCCCTCCCTGCCAACAGGGGTACCAGTGGCTGCCCCAACCGGGTTAGTGATATGCTCCGTGGCCCCTGTTCTGTTTCTCCATTGTGGTCTACTCTGGGTCTCCTCACTGGGTGGGCCTTGTGTTATCCCACCAGCGAGGTGGCGACTTGTTGTGAGGTGGAGATGTTCATACTGTGCAGCCATATGTCTCCATGTTATTTTTCATAAATTTAGAGTACCCAATTCACTTTTACCAATTAAGGGGCAATTTAGCGTGGCCAATCCACCTACCCTGTACATCTTTGGGTTGTGGGAGTGACATCTATACAAACACGGGGAGAATGTGCAAACTCCACACGGACAGTGACCCAGAGCCGGGATTGAACCTGGGATCTCGACGCCGTGAGACAGCAGAGACAGCAGTGCTAAACCACTGTGCCACTGTGCTGCCCCTGTGTCTCCATGTTAAGAGGCTGGTGAATGTGCAAGTGTTGCAGATGGGGTGAGCGAGGGGTAAGTGCATTTGCTGGGAGCTTAGCTCTAGTGTTATGTGAAGTCTGAGTTTTACACACAGGTTGTGACATGGAGCTGGTCAGGTGTCCTGGCCGGGGTCAGGATGGATGGGATCAGGGATGTGGTGGGGTTTGGAGACATCTTGTGATCCTCAGGGATGAGCTAGCTGATAGTGTCATTGGTGAAGCTTTTACTCTGAGAGGGGCTGTGTGCCAGGGAGGGTTTCAACATGTGTCCTTTGTTTGGGGTGAGCTCTGCTAATCCCCTGCGTCCTTTGCTGTGGGACAGCGTTTCTAAGGAGTGCCCCGAGGAGTACCAACACCTGGTGGGCCGGCGATTGAACATGACCACGCCCATCCCCATATGTTACTGCTGTGGTCTGAGGGTCGGTTTTACTGATTTTATTCAACAATGGGGCTAAACCAGAGCACCCTGATCCTGAGGGGGACCCCCCCAAATCCAAGCACTTGCCACCAAATCATTCCCCGCAGCGCCCTGAGGTCCAGGCATACACCCACCAGCAAGCCCAAAAGGTGTGCTTATCTCCTTGCTCCCCCTCAATGGCACGGTGCCCGGGCCCTGCTTGTAAATAATTAAACCAATTCACGCCCACATGACTCTTGGCTGAGAGGGCAGGTTTAGCACAATGGGCTAAACAGCTGGCTTGTAATGCAGAACAATGCCAATAGCGCGGGTACAATTCCCGTACCGGCCTCCCCGAACAGGCGCTGGAATGTGGCGACTAGGGGCTTTTCTCAGTCACTTCATTGAAGCCTACTTGTGACAATAAGCAATTATTATTATTAGGAGTATCACATGTGTTGAAGGTTTCAGCTTC
The DNA here is from genome assembly GCF_902713615.1 of Scyliorhinus canicula. Classification (NCBI taxonomy): domain Eukaryota; kingdom Metazoa; phylum Chordata; class Chondrichthyes; order Carcharhiniformes; family Scyliorhinidae; genus Scyliorhinus; species Scyliorhinus canicula. The sequence goes on along the minus strand of NC_052148.1, from coordinate 112,741,216 downwards.
TAGCCCACTAATCATGTTAAAATGCTTGAAAATTGCAGTTTTGCGTGGTGCTGCCACCGCTGGCAAGAGACTGAAGCATCAGAAAGGGTACGGTGCCCTGAATGCAGGATCGCTTTAGCTCCTGACCACGTACTTGCTGTCAGCAAATTTTCCTGGAGGCAGCCAATTGCCTGGAAGAGGAGACCACCTCTGGGTCCACCATTATTCCACTCGGAAGACCCAACATGTCCTGAATCAGCTCACAAATGGATGGTTGACTATGCATTTTGACTACCCACAGCTCCAGGGCGGGCTGCTATTCCAGTTGATAACCCACCTCTGGCAAGGTCACCCGTGTACTGAAATGTGCCAGCCAGCTGATCCAATGCCAATGAATTTCCCTCTACCTATCACCTTTAAGCCTGCGGACCCAGGAGGTTTCCGCCCACTGTTTTTAAGATTTCAGTTAAATATCCCCAAAATCTCCACTTTCTTGTGATTTTCAGAAGGTTTTCTGTAGGTTCAATACTTTCTTTTCATTCAGCTTGAAAGTGCTGTAAACATGCTTTAAGATTGCAGACTATTATGGATCTTTGCTGAAGCTTTGTAGGTGTGTAATCATGCTGAAAGTGAATAATAATTGGACATTATAAAGTCAGAGGCACATATGAGCTGTTGAGATGTGAAGCATTTGCCTTTCTGAAATGTGCAACAGGAATTGCTGCTGCTGAGAGCAGTGAGTGGAAGGTCAGACGACAATGAGGAGCCTGATCTGTTCACTTCTGAGCTCTCCAGCCACCAGAATCAGCTTTCCATCCTCGGATTATGTCAGGGAGGCAACCTTAATTGTTTAAATCCCACAGCAATGTATCCTGAATCCCAGTCAATTCAGGGAACAGAGCTGTGCTCAAAATGAAGTCTGCCCGATAATAAATGCTTACATCTGATTTTTGCAAATCAATATTTCATCACATCGTGGTTGGACTTCTTCGTGCCCTGAGATGAATTAGAGGAATATTTCCATTTGTTCAAGAATATCAATGAAAAGTAGATATGTCAAGAAAAGTGGTGTTCTCTACTTCATGCTCATATTCACTATCTTGGATTTACAGGTACAAGTCCAACTCCGAGCCCTCAGTGTTCAGAACCCAGAACTAGAATCATACTAGAGCAGAGCCAGGAGCATAAAAGTACAAGACAAAGAGCGAGACTGCGAGTGGAGCTGGGAGGGTAAAGGAGGGCGAGAAAGAGCGAGACTGCGAGTGGAGCCGGGAGGGTAAAGGAGAGCGAGAAAGAGGGAGACTGAGAATGGAGCGGGGAGGGGGGAAGGAAAGAGTGTGAGAAAGACTGAGACCGAGAGCAGTGGATGAGTTTGCAGTTTGGAGCTTCTGAGGTGACATTAGCACTTACGAGATGGCAGGCAGTGACTAGTGGGGTACCACAGGGATCAGTGCCAGGATCCCCCAGCTACTCACAATGATTATTAATGATTTAGATCAGAGAATTAAATGTGTTGGGGTGATTTCGCCAAATGGTGAGGCAGGCATTGGGGAATGTAGGACACTACTGATGTACCATCAATTGGAGGCGAGACACGATGAAGATCCAAACTGTGGCTTTAATCAGCTAGTTGTTAGCCCGGTGGTCGACTACAGAGAAAGGCTGACCGCCGGGAAATCTGGGTACTTATACCCCGCCTCGGAGGCGGAGTCTACTTGCCTCTCGACCAATTGGTGAGCAGTCACATGACTAGTCCCAGCCAATCAGACGAGAGGCACATGACCAGCCAGAGCCAATGGGAAACCAATGCTTTGCACCAATGGCAGTGCTCCCACTCATATAACCACAACTCCATGGCAAGGTTTTTGAATATTTCTGATGCACACTGGATGGCAAAATGCGACCCGAACCAATCTTGGGTGTGTTGCATTTTCAGTGCAGGGCACATATCTGAATGCTAGTTACTGGGCATGATTCTGAAAACTGAAATTAAAGGCCACTGAACAGCGCATTTAGCGGGATGTTTCCCACGCTTAAAGACCCGTTATTCAACAGCACTTTGCCCTTTTTTCTGGCCTTGGTGAGGACTCCTTATTGAGGCCGGACACTCTTTAAATAATTTCCAGAACTGCACGCAATATTCCAAATGTGGCCGAAGTAAAGTTTCATACTTCTATGATTCTCAGAAATATTTTCATTTGTCTATGGATTGCAAAATTCACTGCTAGAGTGCCCAGTTGACACTGCCAGGGTGCCAGGTGAGCTCAGCTTGCCAGTGCAGGAAGACTACTCAATGGGGCACCATTTTTAAAAGCAACCCTGATCTTTTGACCCCCTTCTGCGCGCCCACCGTGGCTTCAGGATCCCCCCCATTTCACCCAGTTTACCTCTTCCTGGGTCCTCGAGCCCCCCCACCCCAACTCTTATAGGCAAGTCGCCTGCCCCCTTCGGGCAATCAGGCACCATGACATCTTGGAACTGCCAGCCTGTGTCATATGGGCAAGGTTCAGGGGAAATGTGCGGGGGAAACCTTTCAAAGAGAGGCTGGTGGGTGCCTGGAACGCGTTGCCAATGGAGGTGCTGGAGGCAGGCACAATAGCAATGGTTAACATGTACCTCGATAGACACATGAACGGGTAGGGAATGGAGGGATACAGATTGCTTGGGCAATAAGTAGTAGTTCTAAATAAGGAATGTGGATCGGTGCAGGCTTGGTGGGCTGAAGGGCCTGTTCCTGTGCTCTAATGTTCTTCACTCTTTGTTCACGATGCAACAGTCAGGGAGAGAGTGCAACACAGATATTTGTTTGAAAAACAATCACAGCAGCTTCTAGATAATGGTCAGTGGCTCATCTTTACTGCCATCATCAGGTGAAGGATTATGGTGCAGCAGTAACATCACTTCGAATTATTGTTCAAATCAGCATTGCGATCAGTGAAAAATATATTTTGAAATAAAAGAGGAACTGCTGTCCATAGTGGTCAGGCAGCATTTATGAAGGAAGGTACCAAGTTAGTGGGCTGAATTTTAATCCCCAAAACTGATGCATTGATCTTAAAATGTAAAATTTGGAATCAGACAGGCAGCACGTGGCACAGTGGTTAGCATTGCTGCCTAAGGCGCTGAGGATCTGGGTTCGAATCCTGGCCCTGGGTCACTGTCCATGTGGAGTTTGCACGTTCACCCCGTGTCTGCGTGTGTTTCACGCCCAAAACCCAAAGATGTGCCGAATAGACAGATTGGCCACGCTAAATTGTCCCTTAATTGGAAAAAATAATTGGGCACTCTAAATTTAAAAAAAAAAATTTGGAATCTGGGACACAACCTGCCACGAACCTCGCCCACTTCCAGTTTTAATGGGGACGAGACCAATCCGTGTGCAGAGCTGGCTTAGTCAGTTAAATATTATATGTCTTCCTGTCTTCATTTTAACCACAACTTGGCTTCATACAGCGCCTTTAACATCATCCAAAGTGCTTCAGAAGAGTATCATAAAGCAAAAATAACACCAAGCCACGAAAGAGATATTTGGATAGATAACCAAAAGCTTAGTTAAAGAGGTAGGTGTAAGGAGCATCTTGGGCAGCACGCTAGCATTGTGGATAGCACAATCGCTTCACAGCTCCAGGGTCCCAAGTTCGATTCCGGCTTGGGTCACTGTCTGTGCGGAGTCTGCACATCCTCCCCGTGTGTGCGTGGGTTTCCTCCGGGTGCTCCGGTTTCCTCCCACAGTCCAAAGATGTGCAGGTTAGGTGGATTGGCTATGATAAATTGCCCTTAGTGTCCAAAATTGCCCTTAGTGTTGGGTGGGGTTACTGAGTTATGGGGATAGGGTGGAGGTGTTGACCTTGGGTAGGGGGTAGGGTGATCTTTCCAAGAGCTGGTGCAGACTCGCTGGGCCGAATGGCCTCCTTCTGCACTGTAAATTCTATGTAATCAATGTAATCTTACAGAAGGAAAGTGAAGTAAAGGTGTGGATGTAGAGAGTTACAGAGGCGTAGGGAGACTATTACCAAGCTCAGGATCTGGGCAGCTGAAGGCATGGTCACCAATGGTGGGGCAATTAAAATCGGGTTTCCACAAGAGACCAGAATCAGAGGAGTCCATTTGTCATCTAGGGTTGCAGGGCTGGAGATTACAGTCTTTGATTTTCAATTCACGCAGTTTGGATTTCATTCTCGGCCTCAGGAAAACCCATAGGTGAAAAGAGATGAAAAGCTCGGATTCCAATAACATACATACATGAATTTACAACATGTCTTGTCGGTCAGGATGAACAGAAATCTTTCCTCCAGGTCGTTAAGCTACCAGTAAACACTGCTCCTTCACAACCCGTCTGATCCACCCCCACCAATTCTCCACCACAATCTGCTGACCCCTGACCATGATCAAACCAGCCATCTCCGAAAACCACATGGCCCTCTCTGAACATCACAGGGTCTCTCTGAACATCACAGGGCCCACTCTGAACCCCACAGGGCCCTCTCTGAACACCACAGGGCCCTCTCTGAACATCACCGGGTCTCTCTGAACATCACCGGGCCCTCTCTGACCACCACAGGGCCCTCTCTGAACACCACAGGGCCCTCTCTGAACATCACCGGGTCTCTCTGAACATCACCGGGCCCTCTCTGAACACCACAGGGCCCTCTCTGAACCCCACAGGGCCCTCTCTGAACCCCACAGGGCCCTCTCTGAACACCACATGGCCCTCTCTGAACACCACAGGGCCCTCTCTGAATACCACAGGGCCCTCTCTGAACCCCACAGGGCCCTCTCTGAACAACACCGGGCCCTCTCTGAACACCACAGGACCCTCTCTGAACACCACAGGGCCCTCTCTGAACACCACAGGGCCCTCTCTGAACCCCACAGGGCCCTCTCTGAACCCCACAGGGCCCTCTCTGAACACCACAGGGCCCTCTCTGAACACCACAGGGCCCTCTCTGAACACCACAGGGCCCTCTCTGAACACCACAGGGCCCTCTCTGAACCCCACAGGGCCCTCTCCGAACACCACAGGGCCCTCTCTGAACCCCACAGGGCCCTCTCTGAACACCACAGGGCCCTCTCTGAACACCACAGGGCCCTCTCTGAACACCACAGGGCCCTCTCTGAACACCACAGGGCCCTCTCTGAACCCCACAGGGCCCTCTCCAAACACCACAGGGCCCTCTCTGAACCCCACAGGGCCCTCTCTGAACCCCACAGGGCCCTCTCTGACCACCACAGGGCCCTCTCTGAACCCCACAGGGCCCTCTCTGAACATTACAGGGTCTCTCTGAACATCACAGGGCCCTCTCTGAACATCACAGGGCCCTCTCTGAACCCCACAGGGCCCTCTGTGAACCCCACAGGGCCCTCTCTGAACCCCACAGGGTCTCTCTGAACATCACAGGGCCCTCTCTGAACACCACAGGGTCTCTCTGAACATTACAGGGTCTCTCTGAACATTACAGGGTCTCTCTGAACATCACAGGGCCCTCTCTGAACATGACAGGGCCCTCTCTGAACATCACAGGGTCTCTCTGAACATTACAGGGTCTCTCTGAACCCCACAGGGCCCTCTCTGACCACCACAGGGCCCTCTCTGAACCCCACAGGGCCCTCTCTGAACATTACAGGGTCTCTCTGAACATCACAGGGCCCTCTCTGAACACCACAGGGCCCTCTCTAAACCCCACAGGGCCCTCTGTGAACCCCACAGGGCCCTCTCTGACCACCACAGGACCCTCTCTGAACATTACAGGGTCTCTCTGAACATCACAGGGCCCTCTCTGAACATCACAGGCCCTCTCTGAACATCACAGGGTCTCTCTGAACATCACAGGGTCTCTCTGAACATTACAGGGTCTCTCTGAACATCACAGGGTCTCTCTGAACATTACAGGGTCTCTCTGAACATCACAGGGCCCTCTCTGAACCCCACAGGGCTCTCTCTGAACATCACAGGGCCCTCTCTGAACCCCACAGGGCCCTCTCTGAACACCACAGGGCCCTCTCTGAACACCACAGGGCCCTCTCTGAACCCCACAGGGCCCTCTCTGAACCCCACAGGGCCCTCTCTGAACACCACAGGGCCCTCTCTGAACACCACAGGGCCCTCTCTGAACACCACAGGGCCCTCTCTGAACACCACAGGGCCCTCTCTGAACCCCACAGGGCCCTCTCCGAACACCACAGGGCCCTCTCTGAACCCCACAGGGCCCTCTCTGAACACTACAGGGCCCTCTCTGAACACCACAGGGCCCTCTCTGAACACCACAGGGCCCTCTCTGAACACCACAGGGCCCTCTCTGAACCCCACAGGGCCCTCTCCAAACACCACAGGGCCCTCTCTGAACCCCACAGGGCCCTCTCTGAACACCACAGGGCCCTCTCTGAACCCCACAGGGCCCTCTCAACACCACAGGGCCCACTCTGAACATTACAGGGTCTCTCTGAACATCACAGGGCCCTCTCTGAACATCACAGGGCCCTCTCTGAACCCCACAGGGCCCTCTGTGAACCCCACAGGGCCCTCTCTGAACCCCACAGGGTCTCTCTGAACATCACAGGGCCCTCTCTGAACACCACAGGGTCTCTCTGAACATTACAGGGTCTCTCTGAACATTACAGGGTCTCTCTGAACATCACAGGGCCCTCTCTGAACATGACAGGGCCCTCTCTGAACATCACAGGGTCTCTCTGAACATTACAGGGTCTCTCTGAACCCCACAGGGCCCTCTCTGACCACCACAGGGCCCTCTCTGAACCCCACAGGGCCCTCTCTGAACATTACAGGGTCTCTCTGAACATCACAGGGCCCTCTCTGAACACCACAGGGCCCTCTCTAAACCCCACAGGGCCCTCTGTGAACCCCACAGGGCCCTCTCTGACCACCACAGGACCCTCTCTGAACATTACAGGGTCTCTCTGAACATCACAGGGCCCTCTCTGAACATCACAGGCCCTCTCTGAACATCACAGGGTCTCTCTGAACATCACAGGGTCTCTCTGAACATTACAGGGTCTCTCTGAACATCACAGGGTCTCTCTGAACATTACAGGGTCTCTCTGAACATCACAGGGCCCTCTCTGAACCCCACAGGGCTCTCTCTGAACATCACAGGGCCCTCTCTGAACCCCACAGGGCCCTCTCTGAATACCGCAGGCTCCTCTCTGAACAGCACAGGGTCTCTCTGACCACCACAGGGCCCTTGCCGAACACCACAGGCTCCTCATTAAACACCATAAGATCCTCTCTGCACACCACAGGGTCTTCTCTGCACACCACAGGACTCTCTCTGATCACAGCACTGCCCTCTCTGATCACAGCACTGCCCTCTCTGATCACAGCACTGCCCTCTCTGATCACAGCACTGCCCTCTCTGATCACAGCACTGCCCTCTCTGATCACAGCACTGCCCTCTCTGATTGCAGCACTGCCCTCTCTGATCACAGCACTGCTCTCTCTGAACACAGCACTGCCCTCTCTGATTGCAGCACTGCCCTCTCTGAACACAGCACTGCCCTCTCTGATCACAGCATTGCCCTCTCTGAACATAGCATAGCCCTCTCTGGACACCATAAAATCCTCTCTGCATACCGCAGGGACAGGGCATCTGGGGGCTCATTGAGTATCCCCGGGCAATACAAGATCTCATAGTTATAGGTGGAGAGTTCGATCCTCCACCTCAAGATCATGTCGTTCTTAATCTTGCCCCGCTGTGTGTTACTAAACTGTGTGTTACTGAAGGCTACTGACCGTTGGTCAGTGAGGAGAGTGAATTGCCTGCCGGCCAGGTAATCCCTCCAATGTTGCACAGCTTCCACGATGACTTGGGCCTCCTTTTCGACAGAGGAGTGCCGAATTTTGGAGGCATGGAGGGTACAGGAGAAGAAAGCCATGGGTCTGCCCGCCTGGTTGAGGGTGGCGGCCAGAGCCACGTCCGATGCGTCGCTCTCCACCTAAAATGGGAGGGACACATCGACTGCGTGCATCGTGGCTTTGGCAATGTCTGCCTTGATGTGGTTGAATGCCCGGCAGGCCTCAGCCATCAGGGGAAAAGTGAAAAAAGTGAAAATCGCTTATTGTCATGAGTAGACTTCAAATGAAGTTACTGTGAAAAGCCCCTAGTCGCCACATTCCGGCGCCTGTTCGGGGAGGCTGTTACAGGAATCGAACCGTGCTGCTGGCCCACTTGGTCTGCTTTCAAAGCCAGAGATTTAGCCCTGTGCTAAACAGTGGTGGACTTGATGAGTGGGTGGGCCTTGTCCGCATAATTAGGGACCCACTGGGCGTAATGTGGGAAGAATCTCAGGCATCGCTTCAGAGCCTTGGGACAGTGAAGGAGGGGGAGTTCCAGGAGGGGGCGCATGCGGTCGGGGTTGGGCCCGAGGACTCCGTTTTCCACAAAGTAGCCAAGAATGGCTAGGTGAGTTGTGCGGAAAACGCATTTCTCCTTGTTATAGGTACGATTAAGGAGTTTAGCCGTGTGGAGAAATTTCTGGAGATTTGGGTCGTGGTCCTGCTGGACATGGCCTCAGATGGTGACAGTATCCAGGTACGGGAACATGGCCTGCAGCCCGTACTGGTCAACCATTCAATCCATCTCTCACTGGAAGACCGAGACCCCATTGGTGACGCCGAAGGGAACCCGAAGGAAATGGTAGAGGCGGCCGTCTGCTTCAAATGCAGTGTGCTGGCGGTCCTCCGGGCGGATGGGGAGCTGGTGGCACATGTATTTCAAGTCAACGGTGGAGAAGACTCGATACTGCGCAATCTGGTTGACCGTGTCAGATATGCGGGGAAGGGGCTACGCATCGAGCTGTGTGTACCGGTTGATCGTCTGACTGTAGTCGATGACCATCCTGTGCTTCTCCCCAGTCTTTACCACCACTACTTGAGCTCTCCAGGGGCTGTTGCTGGCCTCAATGATCCTCTCCCGCAGAAGTCGTTAGACCTCCGACCTGATGAAGGTCCTGTCCTGGGCACTGTACCGTCTGCTCCTCGTGGCAATGGGCTTACAGTCCGGGGTGAGATTCACGAAGAGCGAGCGTGGATCGACCTTAAGGGTCATGAGGCCACAGATGGTGAGGGGGGTGCAGGGGTCCGCCGAACTTTAGGGTGAGGCTCTGGAGGTGGCACTGAAAATCGAGACCCAGTAACAGGGCAGCGCAGAGATGGGGGAGGACGTAGAGTCTGAAGTTACTGTACTCTACGCCCTGTACCGAGAGGGTCGCGACACAATACCCCCAGATCTGTACGGAATGGGATCCGGAGGCCAGGGAGATTTTCTGGGTCACGGGGAGAACCGGGAGGGAGCAGCACCTTACCGTAGCTGGGTGTACGAAACTCTCCATGCTCCCGGAGTCGAAGAGGCAGGTCGCCTCGTGCCCTTTGATCCGTACGGTCATTGTAGCGGTCGTGAGGTTGCAAGGCCGAGACTGGTTGAGGGTGATGGAGGCGAGCTGCGGAAGGTGGTGGGAGGGCCGATCGGCGGTGGCGGAGGTATCAGCGGACTGCGAATGGCCAGTCAAGCAGAGGTCCTCGGGTGCATTCCAAGATGGCGCCGAAGATGTCGGCGCCCATGGGGCGCACATGGCGGGTGACATCCAAGATGGCGGCGCCCACAGGCCGCACGTGGCGAGCGGCAGCAAAGATGGTGGCGCCCCTAGATCGCACGTGGGGGATGTTGCGGTAGCAATGCTGGGCCTAGAAATGGCAGCGACCGATCGAGCCTAGCAAATGGTGATGAAGTGGCCCTTCTTACCACACCCATTGCAGGTCGCGCTCCATGCTGGGCAGTGTTGTCTGGGGTATTTGTTCTAGCCACAAAAGTAACATTTGTGGCCTCCGGAGCGAGCTGGCTGCCACGCGGCGCAGTCCTGCGCACCCGGGTCAGATGATGGCGGTGCCCATGACGCCCACGAGGGTGCCGCGCGATCGGAGGTGTGGGACTCCAGGTTGCGGGAGGCCACTTCCAAGGAGTTCGCGAGCTGTACTGTCTCTGTGAGGCCGAGTGTCCCCTTTCTAATAAGCGCTGGCGGATGTAGTGGACTTAATACCCGTGACATAGGCGTCCTGGATCAGCAGCTCCGGGTGTTGGACTGCCGATACCGCCTGGCAACTACAGTTTCTGGCAAGTAACCACAAGGCACATAGGAAATCATCCTGAGACTCCCCGGGGAGTTGCCGTCTCGTGGCCAGGAGGTGCCTGGCGAACACCTGATTTACAGTCCTGATACTGTCCTTTCAGTAGTTCTATCGCCTCCGTGTAGGTGGGAGCGTACCAAATGAGGGGGAAGACTTGTGGGCTCACCCGTGCGCAGAGTAGTTGGAGCTTCTGAGGGTCTGAGATGACTTCAGTGGATGCTCCGAGATATCCTTCAAAGCAGGCTACCCAGTGCTTGAAAGTCCTGTGGCGCCGGCTGCATGTGAGGTCAGCTTCAGGTGATCCGGCTTGAGTAAGACATTCATCTTCAAAATTCCAGCCCAATACATTGATGTGCCATCAATGACCACGCGACGAATGGTGAACTATTGTGGCTTTATTGTGCTGGATGTAAAGCCTCCGGCAGCTGGACCCAAGAATGGGGGCAGTGCAGGAGAGCGTACACTTTTATACAGAGCCTGCTGGGTGGAGCCAGCAGGCCAGGATTTACCTTAATAACTGGAGTATAATGGCAGTGTACCATAATACATGTAATGTATGTTCAGTGGTTTACCATACTGAACATCACAGGGCTCTCTGCACACCACAGGGCCCTCTCTGAACACCATAAAGACCTCTCTCTGCACACCACAGAGTCCTTTTTGAATACCATAGGGTGCTCTCTGCACTCCACAGATCCATCTCTGAACACCACAGGGTCCGCTCTGCACACCACAGAGTCCTTTTTGAATACCATAGGGTGCTCTCTGCACTCCACAGATCCATCTCTGAACACCACAGGGCTCTCTCTGATCATCATAGGGTCCTCTTTGAACACCACAACACAGGGCCCTCTCTGAACACAGCACGGCCCTCTCTGAACAGCACGGCCCTCTCTGAACAGCACGACCCTCTCTGAACACCACAGGGCCCTCTTTGAACACCACAGGGCCCTCTCGGCACACCACAGGGCCCTCTCTGAACACAGCACGGCCCTCTCTGAACAGCACGACCCTCTCTGAACACCACAGGGCCCTCTTTGAACACCATAGGGCCCTCTCTGAACACCACAGGGTCCACTCTGAACACCATAGAGCCCTCTCTGCACACCACAGGGCCCTCCCTGCACACTACAGGGCCCTCTCTGAACAGCAGGGCCCTCTCTGAACCCCACAGGGCCCTCTCTGAACACCACAGGGCCCTCTCTGATCACCACAGGGCCCTCTCTGAACATCACAGGGCTCTCTCTGAAACCCACAGGGCCCTCTTTGAACACCACAACATAGGGCCCTCTCTAAAGACCACAGGGTCCTCTCTGCACACCACAGAGTCCTTTTTGAATACTGTAGGGTGCTCTCTGCACTCCACAGATCCATCTCTGAACACCACAGGGCTCTCTCTGGTCATCATAGGGTCCTCTCTGAATACAGCACAGCCCTCTCTGAACACCACAGGGCCCTCTCTGAACACCACAGGGCCCTCTTTGAACACCACAGGGCCCTCTCTGCACACCACAGGGCCCTCTCTGAACACCACAGGGCCCTCTTTGAACACCACAGGGCCCTCTCTGCGCACCACAGGGCCCTCTCTGAACACCACAGGGCCCTCTCTGAACACCACAGGGCCCTCTCTGGTCATCATAGGGTCCTCTCTGAACACAGCACGGCCCTCTCTGAACACCACAGGGCCCTCTCTGAACACCACAGGGCCCTCTTTGAACACCACAGGGCCCTCTCTGCACACCACAGGGCCCTCTCTGAACACCACAGGGCCCTCTTTGAACACCACAGGGCCCTCTCTGCGCACCACAGGGCCCTCTCTGAACACCACAGGGCCCTCTCTGAACACCACAGGGCCCTCTCTGAACACCACAGGGCCCTCTCTGAACACCACAGGGCCCTCTCTGCACACCACAGGGCCCTCTCTGAACACCACAGGGCCCTCTCTGCACACCACAGGGCCCTCTCTGAACCCCACAGGGCCCTCTCTGAACACCACAGGGCCCTCTCTGAACACCACAGGGTCCTCTCTGAACATCACAGGGTCCTCTCTGAACACCACAGAGTCCTTTTTGAATACCATAGGGCCCTCTCTGAACACCACAGTGCCCTCTCTGAACACCACAGATCCATCTCTGAACACCACAGGGCCCTCTCTGAACATCACGGGGCTCTCCCTGAACCCCACAGGGCCCTCTCTGAACCCCACAGGGCCCTCTTTGAACATCACAGGGCTCTCCCTGAACCCCACAGGGCCCTCTCTGAACATCACAGGGCCCTCTCTGAACCCCACAGGGTCTCTCTGAACCCCACAGGGCCCTCTCTGAACCCCACAGGGCCCTCTTTGAACATCACAGGGCTCTCCCTGAACCCCACAAGGCCCTCTTTGAACATCACAGGGCCCTCTCTGAACCCCACAGGGCCCTCTCTGAACATCACAGGGCTCTCCCTGAACCCCACAGGGCCCTCTCTGAACATCACCGGGCCCTCTCTGAACCCCACAGGGTCTCTCTGAACATCACAGGGCTCTCTCTGAACCCCACAGGGCCCTCTTTGAACACCACAGGGCCCTCTCTGATCACCACAGGGCTCTGAGATGATGGGCATGCACGGTAGCATAGTGGTTATTACTGTGGCTTCACAGCACCAGGTTCGATTCCCTCCTGGGTCACTGCCTGTGCGGAGTCTGCACATTCTCCCCGCGTCTGCTTCAAATGCAGTGTGCTGGCGGTCCTCCGGGCGGATGGGGAGCTGGTGGTACATGTATTTCAAGTCAACGGTGGAGAAGACTCGATACTGCGCAATCTGGTTGACCGTGTCAGATATGCGGGGAAGGGGCTATGCATCGAGGTGTGTGTACCGGTTGATCGTCTGACTGTAGTCGATGACCATCCTGTGCTTCTCCCCAGTCTTTACCACCACTACTTGAGCTCTCCAGGGGCTGTTGCTGGCCTCAATGATCCTCTCCCGCAGAAGTCGTTAGACCTCCGACCTGATGAAGGTTCTGTCCTGGGCACTGTACCGTCTGCTCCTCGTGGCGATGGGCTTACAGTCCGGGGTGAGATTCACGAAGAGCGAGCGTGGATCGACCTTAAGGGTCATGAGGCCACAGATGGTGAGGGGGGTGCAGGGGTCCGCCGAACTTTAGGGTGAGGCTCTGGAGGTGGCACTGAAAATCGAGACCCAGTAACAGGGCAGCGCAGAGATGGGGGAGGACGTAGAGTCTGAAGTTACTGTACTCTACGCCCTGTACCGAGAGGGTCGCAACACAATACCCCCAGATCTGTACGGAATGGGATCCGGAGGCCAGGGAGATTTTCTGAGTCACGGGGAGGACCGGGATGGAGCAGCACCTTACCGTAGCTGGGTGTACGAAACTCTCCATGCTCCCGGAGTCGAAGAGGCAGGTCGCCTCGTGCCCTTTGATCCATACGGTCATTGTAGCGGTCGTGAGGTTGCAAGGCCGAGACTGGTCGAGGGTGATGGAGGCGAGCTGCGGAAGGTGGTGGGAGGGCCGATCGGCGGTGGCGGAGGTATCGGCGGCCCGCGAATGGCCAGTCAAGCAGAGGTCCTCGGGTGCATTCCAAGATGGCGCCGAAGATGTCGGCGCCCATGGGGCGCACATGGCGGGTGACATCCAAGATGGCGGCGCCCACAGGCCGCACGTGGCAAGCGGCAGCAAAGATGGTGGCGCCCCTAGATCGCACGTGGGGGATGTTGCGGTAGCAATGCTGGGCCTAGAAATGGCAGCGACCGATCGAGCCTAGCAAATGGTGATGAAGTGGCCCTTCTTACCACACCCATTGCAGGTCGCGCTCCGTGCTGGGCAGTGTTGTCTGGGGTATTTGTTCTAGCCACAAAAGTAACATTTGTGGCCTCCGGAGCGAGCTGGCTGCCACGCGGCGCAGTCCTGCGCACCCGGGTCAGATGATGGCGGTGCCCATGACGCCCACGAGGGTGCCGCGCGATCGGAGGTGTGGGACTCCAGGTTGCGGGAGGCCACTTCCAAGGAGTTCGCGAGCTGTACTGTCTCTGTGAGGCCGAGTGTCCCCTTTCTAATAAGCGCTGGCGGATGTAGTGGACTTAATACCCGTGACATAGGCGTCCTGGATCAGCAGCTCCGGGTGTTGGACTGCCGATACCGCCTAGCAACTACAGTTTCTGGCAAGTAACCACAAGGCACATAGGAAATCATCCTGAGACTCCCCGGGGAGTTGCCGTCTCGTGGCCAGGAGGTGCCTGGCGAACACCTGATTTACAGTCCTGATACTGTCCTTTCAGTAGTTCTATCGCCTCTGTGTAGGTGGGAGCGTACCAAATGAGGGGGAAGACTTGTGGGCTCACCCGTGCGCAGAGTAGTTGGAGCTTCTGAGGGTCTGAGATGACTTCAGTGGATGCTCCGAGATATCCTTCAAAGCAGGCTACCCAGTGCTTGAAAGTCCTGTGGCGCCGGCTGCATGTGAGGTCAGCTTCAGGTGATCCGGCTTGAGTAAGACATTCATCTTCAAAATTCCAGCCCAATACATTGATGTGCCATCAATGACCACGCGACGAATGGTGAACTATTGTGGCTTTATTGTGCTGGATGTAAAGCCTCCGGCAGCTGGACCCAAGAATGGGGGCAGTGCAGGAGAGCGTACACTTTTATACAGAGCCTGCTGGGTGGAGCCAGCAGGCCAGGATTTACCTTAATAACTGGAGTATAATGGCAGTGTACCATAATACATGTAATGTATGTTCAGTGGTTTACCATACTGAACATCACAGGGCTCTCTGCACACCACAGGGCCCTCTCTGAACACCATAAAGACCTCTCTCTGCACACCACAGAGTCCTTTTTGAATACCATAGGGTGCTCTCTGCACTCCACAGATCCATCTCTGAACACCACAGGGTCCGCTCTGCACACCACAGAGTCCTTTTTGAATACCATAGGGTGCTCTCTGCACTCCACAGATCCATCTCTGAACACCACAGGGCTCTCTCTGATCATCATAGGGTCCTCTCTGAACACCACAACACAGGGCCCTCTCTGAACACAGCACGGCCCTCTCTGAACAGCACGGCCCTCTCTGAACCGCACGGCCCTCTCTGAACACCACAGGGCCCTCTTTGAACACCACAGGGCCCTCTCGGCACACCACAGGGCCCTCTCTGAACACAGCACGGCCCTCTCTGAACAGCACGGCCCTCTCTGAACACCACAGGGCCCTCTTTGAACACCATAGGGCCCTCTCTGAACACCACAGGGTCCACTCTGAACACCATAGAGCCCTCTCTGCACACCACAGGGCCCTCCCTGCACACTACAGGGCCCTCTCTGAACAGCAGGGCCCTCTCTGAACCCCACAGGGCCCTCTCTGAACACCACAGGGCCCTCTCTGATCACCACAGGGCCCTCTCTGAACATCACAGGGCTCTCTCTGAAACCCACAGGGCCCTCTTTGAACACCACAACATAGGGCCCTCTCTAAAGACCACAGGGTCCTCTCTGCACACCACAGAGTCCTTTTTGAATACTGTAGGGTGCTCTCTGCACTCCACAGATCCATCTCTGAACACCACAGGGCTCTCTCTGGTCATCATAGGGTCCTCTCTGAACACCACAATACAGGGCCCTCTCTGAACACAGCACGGCCCTCTCTGAACACCACAGGGCCCTCTCTGAACACCACAGGGCCCTCTTTGAACACCACAGGGCCCTCTCTGCACACCACAGGGCCCTCTCTGAACACCACAGGGCCCTCTTTGAACACCACAGGGCCCTCTCTGCACACCACAGGGCCCTCTCTGAACACCACAGGGCCCTCTCTGAACACCACAGGGTCCTCTCTGAACACCACAGGGTCCTCTCTGAACACCACAGGGCCCTCTCTGAACACGACAGGGCCCTCTCTGAACACCACAGGGCCCTCTCTGCACACCACAGGGCCCTCTCTGAACACCACAGGGCCCTCTCTGAACACCACAGGGTCCTCTCTGAACACCACAGGGCCCTCTCTGCACACCACAGGGCCCTCTCTGAACCCCACAGGGCCCTCTCTGAACACCACAGGGCCCTCTCTGAACACCACAGGGTCCTCTCTGAACATCACAGGGTCCTCTCTGAACACCACAGAGTCCTTTTTGAATACCATAGGGCCCTCTCTGAACACCACAGGGCCCTCTCTGAACACCACAGATCCATCTCTGAACACCACAGGGCCCTCTCTGAACATCACGGGGCTCTCCCTGAACCCCACAGGGCCCTCTCTGAACCCCACAGGGCCCTCTTTGAACATCACAGGGCTCTCCCTGAACCCCACAGGGCCCTCTCTGAACATCACAGGGCCCTCTCTGAACCCCACAGGGTCTCTCTGAACCCCACAGGGCCCTCTCTGAACCCCACAGGGCCCTCTTTGAACATCACAGGGCTCTCCCTGAACCCCACAAGGCCCTCTCTGAACATCACAGGGCCCTCTCTGAACCCCACAGGGTCTCTCTGAACATCACCGGGCCCTCTCTGAACCCCACAGGGCCCTCTCTGAACATCACAGGGCTCTCCCTGAACCCCACAGGGCCCTCTCTGAACATCACCGGGCCCTCTCTGAACCCCACAGGGTCTCTCTGAACATCACAGGGCTCTCTCTGAACCCCACAGGGCCCTCTTTGAACACCACAGGGCCCTCTCTGATCACCACAGGGCTCTGAGATGATGGGCATGCACGGTAGCATAGTGGTTATTACTGTGGCTTCACAGCACCAGGTTCGATTCCCTCCTGGGTCACTGTCTGTGCGGAGTCTGCACATTCTCCCCGCGTTTGCGTGGGTTTCCTCCGGGTGCTCCGGTACTCCGGTTTCAAATTGATTCAAGCTCCACTGATAAATGGTAAAGTGTACAGTGTACAGTAAATTGTACATTCTGAGACACGTCCGATCATTCTAATCTCATTTGAATTGTTACAATTTGAGGTTTTCTGCATCCTCACTGACATCATCGGAGAACAGCATGCCAGTTCCCACATGTACACTGGCGATGCTCAGCTTCACCTCATCACCAGCCATCTCGGACCTTCCACTGTCTCTAAATTGTCAGGCTGCTCGTCCAACATTCAGTGTTCGAATACAGGGTGTTACAGTCAATTAACTCTTTAAACTTTTCACATTCAACTTCTGAAACATTTCAAAGTGGTGACAGTGGTTACATTTTGTTCAATATAAATAAAACCTGACACATGCCAAAGTCTCAGCAACATTATCAAAGCATACCAGTATTATCATTACACTCAGGTCGAAGTACTGTGCGGGATTCTCCACCACCCCCCCCCCCCCCCCCCCCCCCCCCGCAGGGCGAGTGGATCAAACCACATACCTTACCGCCGGGAGCAGGCGGCGCGGGCGGGCTTCAAGGTCCTGGGGGGGGGGGGGGGGGGGGAAGGGAGGGTGGCGCAGGGTGACCTGGCCCCGGGGCATGCCCCCACGGTGGCCTGGCCTGCGATCGGGGCCCACCAATCGGTGGGCGGGCCTGTGCCGTGAGGGCACGCTTTTCCTTCCACCTTCGCCATTGTCTTCACCATGGCGGAGGCGGAAGTGACCCCCTCCCCTGCACATGCGCAGGGATGACGTCAGCAGCCACTGACGTTCCGGCGCATGCGCGGACTTCCGCCGACCGGCGAAGTCCCTTCGACTCCGGCTGGCATGGCGCCAAAGGCCTTCCATGCCAGCAAGTGGAGCGTCAACAATTCTGGCGCGGGCCTAGCCCCTCAATGTTAGGGCTTGGCCCCTAAAGGTGCGGAGGATTCCGCAACTTTGGGGCGGCCCGATGCCGGAGTGGTTCATGGCACTCCATCACGCTGGGACCCCCCGCCCTGCCGGGTAGGGGAGAATCCCGGCCACTATCTCCATGTGACTATCCCCCCCCACCAACAACCCCCCCCCCCCCTCCCACCCCCAGCTGTCTGGGAGCCACATCAGTCAATGTGACACATACTACAATTGCCGTACCAAGAGTATTTTGTCTTATATTCTAGCTACACAGCACAACCTATGGAGTTCAATTTAAACCAGTCATCACCCTACTATTATTTGAGAAACACAGTTGCAAAAATGTAACCACTACATGGATAAGGGAAACATAGGAATGGGAACACTACCACCTGCAAATTCCGCTCCATATGAGCCCAAAGAGTACAGTATTTACCGTACACTGTCATTATTAGAACTGAATGCAACATGGCTGCTTCTAGTCAGTGCCTCATGGCAGATGTCACATGGGTACATCAAGCCAGGCAGGACCTGTAGTACATGCTTGCATTTCAATCCGAACACCCTGACCTGGAACTATATAATCATTCCTTCATTGTCACTGGGTCAAAATCTTGGAACTCTCTTTCCAACAACATTGTGTGTGTACCCACACCGCATGGACAGGGGTGATTCAAAGGGGGAAAACCACCACCTTTACAAGGGCAATGAGCAACAAATGATGGCATAGCCAGAAATGCCAACATTGTATGTAAGAATAATTTTAAAAATCCCTCTCCCCACCCAGACCAGGCCAGTGTCTCCTAATGTAATCTGCTTTTCACACTCTGGGATCCTTCCCAGCATTCTGGCATGTCAATGGTAGAGTCTGATTAAAACAAGGAATACACGGTATTCTTACCACCTAACTATTTTGTCTTTGCTGTACCTACATCTGGGCCAAGGATTCAGCAAAGGCGTTTTAGTTCTCGCAATTGTCCGTCTATTTTCATGCTTTGCTTGAATTTCTACAGAATTTCTACCTTTTTTACCATTTGGTTGTTTTTAAACATTTCGCGTCAATACAGCAGATGGCCAGAGAGGGTCCAGACAACAAATTCCCATCATATCACCTCTCAGGTGCTTTTGGCAAAGGCTCATTAAATGCAAAGCTAAAATATAGCTCAATGTAAGAATTGATTAAGAATCATAAGAGTCGTAGCATTGAAGTTATCTCGTGTTAATCAACAAGAAAACACAATGAAGGGATTTCTCCAGGAATTTTACAGCAGTGTTGGATAATCAAAAATTTTGTCCAACTAGATTTTGGGAAGCTCAAAGCTAATAGGTGGAATTCTCCATCCGTTCACTGGCGGTGGAATTCACTGGTCCTGCCGACAGCAGACACCCGCCTGTGGGTTTCCGGGCAGCGGGGGCTGGTTTCAATGGGAAATCCCGTTGACAAGCGGTGGGAGTAGAGAATCCCTCTGCCTGTGAATGGCATGGCAAAAGTATCCATCCTCGCTAGCAGCAGTAGAGGGGCAGACTCGTTACTGATTTTGCATTCAGGAAAGCATGTTGATTCTGTCTGACCATTTCATGATTTTCTCAGTGCATTGTTAAGACGTATTTAATAACGGCTTATTAAGAGCAGGCTTTAATCAGATCAGGTCGATCCTTTTTAAGAAAAAGGTGACGTTCGGACTGTTGTATCCGGCCCCTCTCTGGGTCACGTACGAGGAACAGCACTTTTATTTTGAGTCGCCCGAGGACGCGCTGGATTTTGTGAAAAGGAAAGGACTGGTGATGGATTCAGAACTTTTGAACTTTGCTGCAACGTTCATGGTTTTTTTTGTTTGTTTTTTGTTTTTTTTAACAAAAAAGTTTCTTGTTTGTTGTTTTGTGGAAGCTGTTTGTAATGCATTCTGTATTGATTTGGGACCAGTGGCAGAGCTGAGTGAGTTACGGTTTTCATTTGCACTGTTGGGGGATGGAGGTGTGCTTGTTTAGATTATTGTGTTTTTCTGTCGGGTAATTGTGTTGGGATTGTTTGATGTTGGAGTATGTATGTATGAGCGGGGTGGGGGGGGGGGGGGGGAACTATAGGTGGGAGACTTTCCTACGCCAGGGATGGGGACCACCAAGCTAGCTGATCGGGCTAGCTCAAGGAAGTATAGTGGGGTGTGTGCATATGTTCGGTTTATTAAAGGGGTTGGGTGACAGAGTGTTGTTACTAGGGGGGGAAATGTTCTGCTAATGAGGGAGGGAGGGACCTGTGCTCAGGGACAGAGAGGAGGTTGGGGGCAGAGGCTGCCTGGGGGCGGGCCGGTGGAGGCACGGAGCATGGGCTGGAGGCTGGCCCAAAAAAGGGGATGGCTGGTCAGCGAAGGGGAGGGGGGGGGATCAATTAGCCCCCAACTAGGTTGATCACCTGGAATGACCGAGGTTTAAATTGGCCGGTCAAGAGGGCACGCGTGTTCGCGCATCTTAGGGAACTGAAGGCAGTCGTGGTAATGTTGCAGGAGACGCACCTTAGAGTAACTGACCGGATTAGATTGAGGTAAGGCTGGGTCAGTCAGGTCTTTCACTCGGGACTGGATTCAAAGACTAGAGGGGTCGCGATCCTGATCAATAAACGGGTGGTTTTTGAGGCGGGTAGAATAGTCTCGGATGTGGGAAGTCGGTACGTTATGGTCAGTGGGAAACTGGAGGGGGTGCAGTAAATGTGCATGCGCCAAATTGGGATGATGTGAAGTTTATAAAGAGGATGCTGGGGAAGATACCGGACCTGAACTCGCACAGGTTGGTCATGGGCGGGGACTTCAACACATTTATTGACCCTAGTTTGGACCGGTCAAGCTCAAAAACGGGCAGGGTGCCAGCAATGGCAAAGGAACTAAAAGGGTTCATGGAGCAGATGGGAGGGGTGGATCCATGGAGATTTGGGCAGCCGAGGGTGAAGGAGTTCTCCTTCTACTATAAAGTGTACTCCCGGATTGATTGATTTATTCTGAGCAGGGCTTTATTGACGGGGGTGGTGGACAGGGGGTTCTCGGCGACCAAAGTCTCAGACCATGATCCGCACTGAGTTGACTTGCAGGTTAGTAAACACAGTAACCAGCGGCCGCACTGGAGGTTAGATGTGGGATTTTTGGCTGACGAAGGGGTTTGCAAGCGGCTGAGGAAATGTATTCAGAACTACCTGCAGGTCAATGACACGGGGGAAATTTCAGCAACGGTGGTCTGGGAAGCACTGAAGGTGGTGGTCAGAGGGGAGCTGATCTCGATACGGGCCCATAGGAAGAAGGTGGACAGGGCAGAGACGGACCGATTGGTAAAGGAGATATTACAGATCAATAGGAGGTATGCGGTGAACCCAGAGGCAGGGCTTTTAAGGAATGGAGGAGGCTACAGGCAGAGTTCAGCTTGTTAACCACAGGGAGGGTGGTGGAGCAGCTAAGAAAGGCGAGGAGGGCGATCTATGAGCATGCAGAGTGTCTTTTATGCTCTAAGCGTAGCATAAGCGGCTTCCTTAAGTGGCCAGAATGCCCGCCAGTTTTCGTGGAGATCGCCGTGGCACTGGAGCCGGGATCCCGAACATCTTGCCTGGGTATTTTTGCTGGTTGTCACTGTCCACAGAGTTGTGGCTATATGGATTGAACCAGTTCACTCTGGTACCATGGGCGGAATTCTCCGCTGGTGGCCATAATTGTGGAGGCCGTCGTGAACTCGGCCGAGGTTCACGACGGCCTCGGGGCCCGCTCCCCGCACCTAATTCACCCCCACCGGGGGGGCTAGGAGTGGGCTCCCGTCGTTCCCGGCCGCAACCTCGGCCGCCGGAATTGACGCCCGAATGGCAGGAACCCGCGCATGCGCGGATGACATCAGAACGCAGACGGCGCGAACCCACGGTGCCGTCTTTCTCCACCGCCACCCAGCAAGACGTGGCGACTTGATCTTGCCGGGCGGGGGAGGGAAAAGACTGCATCCGTTTTGGACGCAGGCCCGACTATCGGTGGGCACCAATCGCGGGCATGTCCCCTTCTGAGCACAGTCGTTGTGCTCCCGTGCCAATCGGGCCCCTAGATGCCCCAAACGGGCATTCGGTGCCCATTTCACGAATGCAGCTACCAGGTATGGTTGCTGCCGTGGTGAAACGGGCGTGATGGGCCGGCCGCTCGGCCCATCGGGCTCGGAGAATCGCCGTTCGCCGTGAAAAACGGCGAGCGGTGATTTTTCCAGGGGGGGGGGGGCGAGAATCGCGGGGGCGCCAGGGGTGTCGTAAAAAATGTCGGGAGGCCCTCCCACGATTCTCCCACACCACGTGGGGAGCGGAGAATTCCACCCCATGTCTTGTTATGCTTTA
This sequence comes from Scyliorhinus canicula, assembly GCF_902713615.1. Taxonomy (NCBI): domain Eukaryota; kingdom Metazoa; phylum Chordata; class Chondrichthyes; order Carcharhiniformes; family Scyliorhinidae; genus Scyliorhinus; species Scyliorhinus canicula. Next base: position 112,719,014 of record NC_052148.1, on the reverse strand, counting down.
AGCGTAGCATAAGCAGCTTCCTTGTAGTGCACTTGACAAAGGAAGGTTCGGACGTGGAGATAACTTCAACACGTTTATTAAACTATTTACACTTCTATTACTCGGGTTCGACACTACTGCTAATCCTCATATAGCTGTTCAGACTGACTAACTAGTCTGCTACAATTGACGTTGTGGGAGTGATATTGAATCAACCCTGTGTCTGTACTCACTGACTGTCTCCACTGGATAGGGGCAGACCATGTGTGTGGTGTCCTTTATATATGGGTTGGTGTAATGCCCTCCTGTGGTCGTGTCACCTCTGTGTGTATTATGAATGCCCATTGGTTGTGTCCTATCTAACTGATCTATTGGTTGAGTGTGTGTGTGTGATGTCTCTGGTGCACCCTCTAGTGTCTAGCTAGTCTACATGTATTTACATTAACCCCTTGTGTATTTACAGTGATGCACATCACCACAGAGAGAAGGCCAGCAACTTCGAAAGAGGGAGGCAGCCAGGGAGATAGGGAAAGTAAATGACGGAGATGGGAACCCGGTTGGAGATTCAGCAGGGGTGAATAAGGTGTTTTGGGATTTGTACAGTAGGCTGTATGGGCCAGAACCGCCAACGGGGCCGGAGGAGATGAAGCACTTCTTGAGGGGGGGGCTGATTTTCCAAAAGATGGACGGTGAGCTGGTAGAAGGTTTGGGGGCCCCGATCAGGTTGGACGAGATAGTGGAGGGTCTGAAGGCCATGCAGTTGGGTAAAGCCCCGGGGCCGGACGGGTACCCAGTGGAGTTTTATAAAAGGTTCTCTGGGATATCGGGACCGGTGTTGTTCAATGAGGCGAGGGAGAGAGGGGTGCTGCCCTGACAATGTCACAGGCCATGATTTTGCTGATCCTGAAGCAGGATAAGAACCCGAAGCTGTGTGGGTCCTGCAGGCCGATATCCTTGTTGGATGTCTACGCCAAACTGCTGGCAAAAAATTTGTCCTCCAGGATTGAGGATTGTGTTCCGGACATTATTGGGGAGGACCAGACGGGGTTTGTTGAGAGTAGACAGTTGGTGGCCAATATAGGAAAGTTGTTAAACGTGATCATGATGCCTCCGGAAGGTAGGGAGGTGGAGGTAGTGATCGCAATAGATGCAGAGGAGGCTTTTGATCGGGTAGAATGGGATTATCTGTGGGAGGTGCTGGGACAGTTTGGATTTGGGCGCTGCTTTATTGACTGGGTCAGGTTGCTGTATCAGGCTCCTGTGGCAAGTGTACGGATGAATAGGACAACATCGGACAATTTTAGACTGCACTGGGGGACGAGACAGGAATGCCCCCTCTCCCCACTGTTGTTCGCATTAGCTATAGAGCCGCTGGCAATTGCTCTGAGAGCATCAAGGGGCTGGAAGGGGCTGGTCCAGGGGGGGTGGAGCACAGACTTTATGCAGACGACCTGCTTCTGCATGTATCGGACCCAATCGAAGGGTTGGAAGAAATCATGAAGATTCTAAGGGAATTTGGCCAGTTTTCAGGGTATAAGCTAAATATGGGGAAAAGTGAGATGCTTGCGGTCCAGGCGAGGGGACAGTAGAGGCGATTGGGGGAGCTGCCATTTAGATTAGTAGGGGGAAGCTTTAGGTGCCTAGGCATTCAAGTGGTGGGGGAATGGGACCGGCTGCATAAATTCAATCTGGCCAGACTAGTAGACCAAATGAAGGACGATTTTCGGAGATGGGACATGTTCCCGTTGTCATTAGCTGGGAGGGTGCAGACGATGAAGATGGCAGTCCTCCCGGGATTCCTGTTCGTGTTTCAGTGTCTCCCCATCTTTATTCCACGGTCCATTTTTACACGAGTCAACAAAGTGGCTTTGTTTGGGCAGGCAAGAACCTGCGGGTAAGGAAGGTAATGCTTGAGCGGAGTCGGGGAGTGGGCGGGCTGGCGCTGCCAAATTTTTGTAACTATTACTGGGCGACGAATATAGCCATGATCAGGAAGTGGGTGGTGGGTTGGCATGGGAGCATATGGAGGCGGTTTCATGCAAGGTCAACAGTTTGGGGGAGTTGGTAACTGCGCCTCTGTCGTTCCCGCCAGCACGGTACTCCACCAGCACATGGTGGTGGCGGCCCTGAGAGTCTGGGCCAATGGATCTTTGACGTTGTCTATATATATGTTTCTGGAACCCACCTCTTTCTTCATGCACCTGAGGAAGGAGCAGTGCACCGGAAGCTAGTGATTCAAAACAAACCTGTTGGACTTTAACCTGGTGTTGTAAAACTTCTTACTTGTCCCATCTAGATAAAGCAAAGGCTAGTTTTTGTTTGGCACAAACAAATCAAATTCAGGTCAGCTTGGATTTGTGATGAAGGATTAAGTTTGACAAATTAGAAGATAAACATGAAAGCAAAATTCTAATCCATATTTCCTTGATGATGTACTTATTGAAAAAAAAATTGTCAGCAATCACTGTAGCCTATTGGACCATCAGAAGAAAGGTATGGTGTTATTATGAATAAATAATAGTGCTCTACTCATCTGTGACATTTGATACCACTATTGTATGAAAGACTACAGTTTTGTCTGCTGTGCTGCAGAAGTATGAAATTATCTCTCATCTAATCCTGCTGACTGAATAATTATTGAATTTAATATGAATGCTCATTGTTCTGTACATTTCAGATGGTAAGGGTCATCTGTGAATCTTTCTCCCCACAGTCATTTCACAGTCAGTTCATAATGAGACTGAGAACATGCTGTCAAATTCAGAAAAGCAAAGGTGGCTTACTGTCAAAAAGAAGATCATTTACTTATTCACATATGCCTACAATCCACATAGTCTTTCGGCATTTATTGAGTAATCATGGCAACCCTGTGACTTATGGAAGGCACAAAAACCATAAAGACCTTCCTGTTCATACTGAGTAAACTACTTCTACCAATAATGGAACAAACAATATGAGCCTACGTATACATTTACTGCAACAATAATTTTAATTTTTTTTCAATTAAGGGGCATTGCAGCGTTGCCATTACACCTAATCTGCACGTCTTTGGGTTGTTGGGGTGAGACCCACACAGACACAGGGAAGAATGTGTAAACTCCACATGGACAGTGACCTGGGGCCGGGATCGAACCTGGGTCCTCAGCGCCGTGATGCAGCAATGCTAACCATTGTGCCACCGTGCTGCCCTACTGCAGCAATAATTAATTCACTTTTTTTTTAGAAAGCTATATTCTTCCTTGTATCTATGAGCAAACATTGCTTATAGGCAAAGCGATAGTCTACTTTTATCTACTGTCCATATATTAAGTTCCATTTCCATTTCCATTTCCATTTCCAAGTAGCAATCCTGACTTTTGCAATCTGCATAAGAATGGTTAAGCAAACTGGCACATTTACAAACATAAAGATAACTGTTGGTCCAATAATTAGGAAAACGTGAGCGAGGCATACTAATAGCTGTAATATTGCAGAGATCAATTATTATTAGGTCCCAATAGCTTTCATTATTTCTCCATGGTTACAAAATTAATCCCACTCATCTGCAACAGTTTAAGTAGCCTGGGAAATGTTCCATATTCAATGACCGGTCTCTTTTTCTTTTATTGCTCTGCATTATTTTAGAATCTCGGTTTTTTGCAATGCTGTGATGGAAATTTCACTGAACACATGAGCCAATCATCATTGTCACAGAACAGTAGGAAATTAAAAAATATTCTTGAAGGATTCTACCAAAAATTATATTTTGTAGGTTCTTGAATTTATTATACTGGCTGGTATGGCGAGTGCATCATATATTTTTATTCATTCAATGGGGTGCGGGCATGACTGACAATGTCAACATTTATCGCTCACTCCTTGTTGCTCTGGAGCAGGTGGTGGTGGTGAGCCACCATCTTGAACCACTGCAGTTCATGTGATGTAGGTACACACACACTGCTGTTAGGAAGTGTAGGCTTCACACAGAGTGACCGCAAGGAAACAGTAGATAGAATGCAAAATTGGATTTAATACATACACAATTTCTTTATTGCACTCCCCAAAGGGTTCTCCCGCCCCAACATTTATTTCGGCCGGAGTTTTTATACGACGTGCCATTATCAGGGAAGTTCATACTCAGTTAAGGTCACGGGGAACCTGATAGCACCCTGTGACCTCCATGAGGGTTGAAACAGGAAGGAAGTTTCAGGATTGTGATCCAGCAATGAAAAAAGGATGGCAATATATTTCAAAGTCAGGATGTTGTATGACTTGTCGTTGACTATGTGCCTACTGTCCTCGTCCTGCTAGATGGTAGATGTCACAGGTTTGGGAGGTGCTGTCAAAGAAGGCTTGGCAAGTTTCTGAGTGCATATAGTAGATGGCAGTACTGCAACCATTTTGCACTGTCGGTAAAGGGAGTTAAGATTTAAGATGGCGGACGGGATGCCAAGCAGCGGGCTGCTTTGTCTTGGATGGTGCCAAGCTTTGTGAGTGTTTTGAAGCTGTATTAATCCAGACAAGTAGATTCAATCACATCCCTGATTTGTGGAATTGTGTAAGTCGTGGAAATAATGGAGTCAGGAGGTGAGTTACTTGCCACAGAAATCCCAGCCTCTGACCTGATCCTGCTGCTACTGTTTATCTAGTTGCTCCAGTTCCTTTTCTAATCGATGGTGACACCCAGGATGAATTCAGCAATGTTGATGGTATTGTATATTAAAGGGGTATGATTAGATTCTCTTTTGTTGGAGATGGTCATTGCCTGTCACTTATCAGCCAAAGCCTGAACATAGTCTATGGACTGTTACATTGCCTGAGAAATTGTGAATGGAACTGAATACTGAAAACAATAGCACTGACATTACAATAGAGGGAATATCATTGATAGGGAAGTTGATGATGCTTACCTCAGGACACTACCCTGGAGAACTTCTGCTGCAATGTCCTAGAACTGAGATAGAACATAGAACATAGAACAGTACAGCACAGAACAGGCCCTTCGGCCCTCGATGTTGTGCCGAGCAATGATCACCCTACTTAAACCCACATACCCGTAACCCAACAATCCCCCCATTAACCTTACACTACGGGTAATTTAGCATGGCCAATCCACCTAACCCGCACATCTTTGGACTGTGGGAGGAAACCGGAGCACCCGGAGGAAACCCACGCACACACGGGGAGGACGTGCAGACTCCACACAGACAGTGACCCAGCCGGGAATCGAACCTGGGACCCTGGAGCTGTGAAGCATTGATGCTAACCACCATGCTACCGTGAGGCCCCAAGATGTGTGTTTTCTGTTTTTACCGTGAGATGTGTGGTCTCCAACAAACATAACTGTGGTAGCATGGCCCCTTTAAGTGGGCCGGCTTTGCAGTCTACGTTACCGGCTTGGGACCAATTGCGTGGGAGTACATGAACCACAACCAATAGAGAGAAAGTGCGGGGCCCTCGGAGCATGGCCCGGGCAGTGTGAACTCTCGAGCTGGAGAGTTAAGACCTAACCATCATTGCTTTGTGTCGGTATATAGTTGCCTTTGCCCACTCTTACTAAACCCCCTTTAGTTGTTATTGGAAGTCTCCCGTGTCTTGTCTCGAGCCACCACATTGGCAATGAGGTAGATGGTTCAATCGTTAGTCTTCAGCAGTTTGGAATTTGAAAGGGAAAGGAAAAGCCTCCAAAAACAGATAAGAATCAGAAACCTTTGACAGTAGCACCCAAAAAGTGAGTAATGTGCCAATGATTGCGGTGGCACGGTCGTTAGGACTGCTGCCTCACAGCGCCGGGGAACCGTGTTCAATTCCAGCCTTGGGTGACTGTGGAGTTTGTACGTTCTCCGCGTACCTGCATGGGTTTCCTCCTGGTGTTCCAGTTTCCACCCACAGTCCAATTTTGTGCAGGTTAGGTGGAATTACGGGGATAGGGTGAGAAAGTGCGCTTAGGTAGGGTGCTCTTTCAGAGGGTCGATACAGACTCAAGGGGCTGAATGGCCTCCTTCTGTACTGTAGTGATTCTATGATTGGAAAGTTAGAACCGTTCGAACAGGGGGCTAACGCCTGGAGCCAGTACCTCAAACAACTCCTCTAATTTTTCACAATGAATGAGAAAACAGGAGAAGACGGGCAGAAGGTGATACTTTTGATGATTTGTGGTTCTCAAGCCAACAACCGGATAGAAATCCTACATCCTCGGAGGCTCCTGACTCAAAAACCTTTGGCCAGTTTGTCGCGTTGGTCAAGGAACATTTTAGCCTCAGGCTCTCGATTATCCTGCAACTCTGCTGTTAGAGGTCCAGAAGAGTTCATGTCCGATTTCGTAGTCAGGCTCCACCAAATGGTCTAGCACAGTGAGTTTGGTGCAGGGCTGAGCGATATGATGCCAACTGTCTAGTTTGCAGGGTCAACAACCTCAGCATCCATGAAAAATTTCTGGCTGAAATTAAAATCACATTAGACAAAGCAATCGAGATAGGTCAGGGGACGAGTGCACTACACAATGTGCGTCTGAGCTCCAAAGCTTGGCAGAAAGGGAAGTGAATCTATTTTGAGGCGCTGTGACCACGAGGTGCACAGCAAGATCAACAGGCACAGAAAAGAAGCAAACGCGGGACCGGATCAAAGACAGAGAACCGGGAAAAGAATGGGTCGTCAACCCGTCAAGGGTGGATTGTTTTTAATCTGAAGGACCACCCCCAGGAAGCTGGCTATTGTCATGAGTTTGTGTGTTTCTGCTGTAAGCGAAGAGGCCACATCCAGGCTTTTTGCCGCGTGAGGCTAAACTCAGCAATGCGAAAAACACAGCAGCAGCAATCCATGAGACCACTGAACCAAGTGGTGAAGGTCTCTGAAATCTACGTCCGAATGTTGTCAAGGTAAATAAGGCAGCCCCAATTGAGCTTATTCTGCAAGTGAATGGAAGGCCTTTGAAAATGGAAGTTGATACCTGGGCATAGTTTCCGATTGTTGGGGAACAGTTGTTTGATTATATTAAAGAAGGAGCTCAGACCCTGAATTTGGATAGCATGATGGCCAAGCTGTCAACCTCTATGGGGGAAATCAGAGGGGCTGTTTAGCACACTGGGCTAAATCGCTGGATTTTAAAGCAGACCAAGGCAGGCCAGCAGCACGGTTCAATTCCCGTACCAGCCTCCCCGAACAGGCGCCAGAATGTGGTGACTAGGGGCTTTCCACAGTACCTTCATTGAAGCCTACTTGTGACAATAAGCGATTTTCCCTTTTGTTTTCACTTTCACTAAAAATCCTTGAGACCAGCTGCCTCTGATTGTCTGAGACAGGCACATACGAAACCTGATGGGAAGGGATATTGCAACAAATTTAACTAAATTGACTGGAAATCTTCAAAGTCGCCAACAGCGGTTTTCTAGATACGAGGCGTGAAGACAAAAATTTATGTCGATCTAGACTGAATGCCTATCTTTTTTAGGGCCAGATCAGACCCTTACTCCCTGCATCAAAAGGCTGAATCTGAACTGAAGCGATGAAAGGAACTGGAAATCACTAAACCAGTGCAATCCTCTGAGTGGGCAGCCACCGTAGTCTCCATGCTAAAGCAAGACCGATCAATAAGAATATGAAGGGCAATAAACTCACTGTCACTCAGGCCGCCCAGTGGATAGGCACCCTATAACCTGAACCAACAACTTCTATGTCAAGGTGGCGGGAGGGCTCACCTGCTCTAAGCTGGATCTCAGCTGCGCAAACATGCAGTTGGAACTAGATGAGGAGTCCCCAATGTTCGCTATGATCAGGGCATATATACAAGGCTACCTGTTGGCATTGTTGCTCGCGCTATTTTCAATGTACCATGAAAAACCTTCTTCAGGGTATCCCAAAAGTGGTGGTCTATCTAGAGGATGTTTAATTAGTGGAGTCACACATAAAGAGCACATGTAGAGCATGGAAGAGGTATGAAAGAGGCTCAGAGATGTGAGTGTCCATCTTTACCATGATAAATGTACCTTCCAGGTCACAAACGTCACATACCTGAGTTTCTGAGTGGATGCCACCTGTCTACATCTAATCAACTAAAAGTTAAAACTAAACGAGATGTCCCTGACATGAGGAACTACCTCTCGCAGTGAATTTGTGGAACTCACTGCCCCATAATGCAGTGGAATATGAGTCATTAAATCATTTCAATAAAGAGATAGGTATATTTTTGAATTAAAGAAATGATTAAAGGGAAATGGGCAACAGGTAGGGAGGTGTATTTGAGACCAGGAAACATTTAGCCATGACCTGATTGAATGGCAGAGCAGGCTCGAAGAGCTGAATTGCCTACTTCTGCTCCTAATTCCTATGTCCCTGTGTCCCGGCACCGAGGAATGTAACCAAACTAAAATATTTACAGGGAATGGTGAACTATTCTGGCGGATTCATTCCGAACCTAGCCACGACATTGGCACTATTTCACCAGTTGCTAAGGAAACAACAACATTGGCAATGGAAGGGAAGCAAAGGGAAGCCTTTTGCTTGGTAAAACAGGTTCTGCAATGTTCAAACCGCTTGTTTTATTTTGACCTTGGACAGTCAGTGGTACTCATGTCTGATGGCTCACCATAAGGGGTTGGAGTCATTCTATCCCATTTGATGGAGGATAGATCAGAATGACTGATTGCCTTTACCTTGAGGATCCTATCAGAAGCGGAGTGAAATTACACACAAATCGAAAAGGAGCGACTGGCCATCATCTATGGCCAACACCAATATGTTTATGGTTGATAATTCATCATATTAACTGACCATAAGACTTTTGAGTGAGTACAAGTCATTACCCCTGTCGTGTTAAGCACAGTAAGATAACATGGGCTGCAAATGGATGCAGCTTTACCTGAGAGACACTCCACACCTTGAAGTTAGTTCAATATGATTTATCGAACCTGTCACACAGTTAGCTCAATCCTCTGTGAGTTCAACTCTCTGCTAACCTAGTGTGATTAATCTGTCTGACTGAACCAGACTAGCTCTTAGCCATGTGCTGTCGGCGTTATCTGGGGCGGGATTCTCCGACCACCCCCCCCACCCCCCCACCCCGGCGTCAATCCCGCCCCCGCCGTGTCCCGAATTCTCTGCCCCCTGAGATTCGGCGGGGGCGGGAATCGTGCAGTGCCGGTCGGCGGGCCCCCCGCGGCGATTCTCCGGCCCGCAATGGGCCGGTCGCATCGCTGACAGGCCTCTTCCGCCGGCATAGATTAAACCACCTACCTGACCAGTGGGATTGGAGGCGCGGGCGGGCTCCGGGGTCGTGGAGGGGGGGGGGGGGCGCGGGTGGATCTGACCCCAGGGGGTGCCCCCACGGTGGCCTGGCCCACGATCGGGGCCCACCGATTGGCGGGCGGGCCTGTGCCGTGGGGGCACTGTTTTTATTCGCCTTCACCATGGCCTTCACCATGGTGGAGGCGGAAGAGACCCCCTCCCCAGCGCATGCTACTGTATGACATCAGCAGCCGCTGACGCTCCAGCTCATACGCGGACTTACACCGGCCGACAAAGTCCTTTCGGCCCCAGCTGGCGTGGCGCCAAAGGCCGTTAATGCCAGCCGTTAATGTGAGGGCTTGCCCCTAAAGGTGCGGAGAATTCACGCCACTCCGACACGCCGGGACCCCCCGCCCCGCCAGGTAGGGGAGAATCCCGGCCCTGATATGTACACCCTGACTCACTCTGCAGATGTCACCAGTGGAAAGAGGCAGAGTGTGAATGCCTTGTGCCTTTTATGGTGGGAAACCACCCCCAAGTGTTCTGCCTGCTGATTGGTTATGTCCTGATCTCTGTGTTCATTAGCTGCCTGTCTGTATCTCATTATGTGCATGTCTGCATATCATGACGACCCCCAATTACCTCTGCCAGGATGGAGCATTCTACCTTGCTGCCAGCGGCCTGCATCTACACCTTCCAACTCAAGCCTGGCACCTCCTCTAATGCGGATGCATAGAGTCGGTGCCCTTTACCAAATCACATGGTGCCACCCCTAGTCCCCCAAGAGATCATTTTAGCACTGAACGTCTTAGACACCTTGCGCTGTCATCCGGATAGCTACGCAATTGGACTCAAAGAGATCGATATTGTCCAAGATTAAGCAGATGATACAATAGGTTGGCACCCTGAAAAGCCTGAACACTGAGGCTCTACTTAACTCACAGGGATGAACTAACCTGCAAAGATGGAATAATACTCTGGGGCTCTCAGGACATCATTCCAACCCTAGAGAGGAACCTGTCTTACAAGAATTACACAGCGCTCATCCAGGCCAAACAAAGATAAAGATGCTGGCTCGCAACTATATCTCCTTGATTGGAATCCGGAACAAGAAAAGTCATTCAAAGTATTGTAAACAGCGCTATTCAGCAGCACACTCACACAGATATCTTTGTTCGCTCCCAGGTGTCCCTGGAAAGGAAACACGCAGTGTCTGCTGGCACCATTGAGGCCTTCCAGCCTGAAGATTGGGATAAGAACATAACAACATAAGAACTAGGAGCAGGAGTAGGCCATCTGGCCCCTCGAGCCTGCTCCGCCATTCAATGAGATCATGGCTGATCTTTTGTGGACTCAGCTCCACTTTCCGGCCCGAACACCATAACCCTTAATCCCTTTATTCTTCAAAAAACTATCTATCTTTTCCTTAAAAACATGTAATGAAGGAGCCTCGACTGCTTCACTGGGCAAGGAATTCCATAGATTCACAACCCTTTGGGTGAAGAAGTTCCTCCTAAACTCAGTCCCAAATCTACTTCCCCTTATTTTGAGGCTATGTCCCCTAGTTCTGCTTTCACACGCCAGTGGAAACAACCTGCCCGCATCTATCCTATCTATTCCCTTCATAATTTTAAATGTTTCTATAAGATCCCCCCTCATCCTTCTAAATTCCAACAAGTACAGTCCCAGTCTACTCAACCTCTCCTCGTAATCCAACCCCTACAGCTCTGGGATTAACCTAGTGAATCTCCTCTGCACACTCTCCAGTGCCAGTACGTCCTTTCTCAAGTAAGGAGACCAAAACTGAACATAATACTCCAGGTGTGTCCTCACTAACACCTTATACAATTGCAGCATAACCTTCCTAGTCTTAAACTCCATCCCTCTAGCAATGAAGGACAAAATTCCATTTGCCTTCTTAATCACCTGTTCCACCTGTAAACCAACTTTCTGTGACTCATGCACTAGCACGCCCAGGTCTCTGCACAGCAGCATTCTTTAATATTTTATTGTTTAAATAATAATCCCGTTTGCTGTTATTCCTACCAAAATGGATAACCACACATTTGTCAACATTGTATTCCATCTGCCAGACCCTAGCCCATTCACTTAACCTATCCAAATCCCTCTGCAGACTTCCAGTATCCTCTGCACTTTTCGCTTTACCACTGTAGCCACCAAAGTTGGCCATTCCTTAAATACAAAATGGAGGAACGCAAAGCATACAGGTTAAAATGGACAATGTTTGCAGCACCAGCAGGCTGCACCAAGCAAATGTGGATTCTGACTGCTAAGAGAGCAGACAGCACCGAAACGAACATTCCGCATACTAATGAGGCAATCTCCGGGATAGTTAGCATATTAATGGAACAATCCCAGAGACAATGGACACAAATGGGGAAGTAACTGCAACATTGTATAGGATACCAGACACCCCGGCACCAGCGGGGTCTGAAAACAAAGCACCTGAAAGCCCGCCCAGTAGCCAAGGAACAGCCTCAGTATTGGGGGGATTCAAACATATCGATTGGGAAGGGACCCAATCGATTCTGAGCAGGTAAAAGGGTCCGCCCAAAGGGGCGCGGATCCCTGGGACCTATAAAAGACAGATCCCACACTTAGTTCGTTCTTCTGAACCAGCCCTCCTCTCTAGACCAGCATTTCGACCAGATTTTGCCAAGAAGACATTAAACGAGAGAGAGGAGAAGTTTGGGACAGCAGCCGCCAGCAAGTAAGTCTCACAACGATCGCTACCAGAGATAGACACTCCTGACCCCTTTAGCCTATACCAACCTGAAGTCTGCAGACCAGAACAGAGCAAGAGGCCTTGTTCCCTGACCCGGCATTAGTATTAGTTTATTTAGTGGTAGGAATAGTTTGATCCTCTGAGCGTGTGCATGGGTAGTTTCATAATTATATTATAATAAACTCAGTTGTTTGAACTTACTAATTGGTGTATGGTTTTATTGCTTGGAACTTCACCTTGAAACTTGTGGCGGTATCTTAACGATACCTGGCGACTCCAGAGCTAAGTAAAGAAACAGAGCCATATTGAGTGTTAAGCACACTCACCCAGAACTAGCAACACCACTCATCTTAGTGTCATCTGCAAACTTGGACATATTGCCCTTGGTCCCCAACTCCAAATCATCTGTGTAAGTTGTGAACAATTGTGGGCCCAACACGGATCCCTGAGGGACACCACTAGCTACTGATTGCCAACCAGAGAAACACCCATTCATCCCCACTCTTTGCTTTCTATTAATTAACCAATCCTCTATCCATGCTACCACTTTACCCTTAATGCCATGCATCTTTATCTTATGCAGCAACCTTTTGTGTGGCACCTTGTCAAAGGCTTTCTGGAAATCCAGATATACCACATCCATTGGCTCCCCATTATCTACTGCACTGGTAATGTGCTCCAAAAATTCCACTAAATTAGATAGGCCCGACCTGCCCTTTATGAACCCATGCTGTGTCTGCCCAATGGGGAAATTTCTATCCAGATGCCTCGCTATTTCTTCCTTGTAGATTCCAGCATCTTCCCTACTACCGAAGTTAAGCTCACTGGCCTATAATTTCCTGCTCTCTGCCTACCTCCTTTTTTAAACAGTGGTGCACTATCGACACCTTTAATCACATTTTATTTTGATGTTTTAAGCTTCCTTTGCGATTCTGTTTTCTTTGATGCAGTATCCCTTTCAGGAAATGCATTTTTAATTAATCCCAGGTCTTATTGATTTAGTTTATTTGGTTAACAAAAGGAATCACAGCAATACCTTGCTCACTAATGCACAGTTTAGGTTCTGCCACAGGCACTCAGCCCCTGACCCCATTGCAGCCTTGGTTCAAATATGGTTGAAAGGGCTGAATTACAGAGATGACGTGAGAGTGATTGGCCTGAAGTGAAGGCAGCATTTGATCAAATGTTGCATCAATAAGCCCAGGAAAATTGAAGTCAATGAAGATGAGGTGGAAAGTTTTCCTCTGCGTGGAAGTATATCTATGACAATGGAAGATGATGGTGGTGGTGGCTTGAGACAAGACAATCGAGACTTCCATAGAACCCATAGAATACATAGAACCCCTACAGTGCAGAAAGGGGCCATTTTTCCCATCGAATCTGCACCAACCCTCTGAAAGAGCATCCTACCTGGACCCACTCCCCCATCCTATCCCTGTAACCCCAGCTAACCTCCACTTCTTTGGACACCAAGGCCAGGGCCGGGATTCTCCCCTACCCGGCGGGGCGGGGAGTCCCAGCGGAGCGGAGTGGTGCCAACTACTCCGGCGTCGGGCCTCCCCAAAGGTGCGGAATTCTCCGCACCTTTGGGGGCTAGGCCCGCACCGGAGTGGTTGCCGACTGGCGCCAAAACCGGCGCCAATGGCCTTTGGCACCCACCGGCCGGCGTCGGGGCTGGCCGAAAGGCCTTCGTCGGTTCGCGCATGCGCCGGTGCGCCAGCGGCCGCTGACGTCACCACCGGCGCATGCGTGGTAGGGGGGTTCTCTGCCACCATGGTGGAGGCCGTGTCGGCGGCAGAAGAAAAAGAGTACCCCCACGGCACTGGCCCGCCCACCAATCACGGGCCAGGCCACCGTGGGGGCACCCCCCGGGGTCCGATCACCCCGCGCATCCCCCTCCCCCCAAGGACCCCGGGGGACCGCTTGCTCCGCCAATCCCGCCGCCACCAGAGGTGGTTGAAACCACGGCGGCGGGATTGGTCTCTCAGCGGCGGGACTTCGGCCCATCGCGGGCCGGAGAATCGCCGCAGGTGGCTCACCAATCGGCGCGGCGCGATTCCCACCCTCGCCAATTCCCGGGTGGCAGAGAATTCCGCGGTGGGTCAGAGAATTTCGCCCAAGGTTGAACCCACATCCCTGGTGCTGTGAGGCAACAATGCTAACCATTGTGCTAGTACTTTCAGTTACTTCCACCAGGGGTTAATCAACAGGATGCAAAGACAAACTATGTACTGGCACAGAGCAATGCTGGACAAGTATTTACTCTCCAGCTCTGGGGTCGACACTGCCCAGGCACTTGCTCCCAGGGTCTTGTGTTTTAACTCTATTTGCCAGGGTTCATCCGCTCCTACATGATTGGTCCTGAGCCAGTCACGTGGACCGCAAAGCCCACCCCTTTAAAGGGGCAGCACCAAGTTTAAATCTCTTAATACATCTTACAAGTAATATGTCTATAAGTGCTGTATAGAACATCAAGAGACCTGAGGGAAAATAGTTTGTCACAGAGTCAGTCTGACGGGGACCTTCAAGTCCTTGTGAACTTCATTAGTCCCCCAGCACCACCATTTCTAGGTAAGTGTTGTTGTCAGCAGGAGTTGCCGTTCAGGTGACTCCAGCTCCTCGGTAGGGCTGCTCGCCTAGTGGGAAACTGGCGGAGCGGACTCTGAAATTCCCAGGTTCCTCCACTCTGGAACGGCTACAGGAGTGCCAGTAACACTAGATAGACCCATCTGATTTGGAATGGGGGTTACTGTCCCCCGACACCTCTGTTTACAACACTAAATCACTTTTCTACTGATTGAGAGTAAACTGATGGGATGGTAATCGACCAGATTAGATTTGTGCTGCTTTTTGTGCACAGGACGTTCTTGACAATTTTCGACATTGTCAGATAGGTTTACTTCACCAGATATTCTTTTTTTAAATAAGTTTAGAGTACCCAATTAATTTTTTCCAATTAAGGGACAATTTAGCATGGCCACCTACCCTGGATATCTTTGGGTTGTGGGGGGAGAATGTGTAAACTCCACATGGACAGCGACCCAGAGCCGGGATTGAACCTGGGACCTCGCGTCATGAGGCAGCAGTGCTAACCACTGCGCCGCCGTGCTGCCTGACTTGACTGGAGATTCAACTTGTTCTGGAGCACAAGTTTTCAATGCTGCAACCAGGGCGTTGTCAGGGTCCATAGACTTTGCTGTATCCAGTATCTATATGTTTCTTGATAACAAGTGGAATGAATCAAGTTGGCTGAAGACATCTATAGTGGTGAACGTCTTAAGAAGCAGTTGAGATGGATCATTCACTTGGTATTTCTGGTGGAAGGTGATTGAAAATACTTCAGCTTGCGTATTGCACACTTGTGCTGAGCTCCATCATTGTGGACAGATACAGTAAATTGGTGAGGATACGGTCAAGATGTTTTTCTCTTTCTGTTACATTCTTCAATACATTTGTGAGCAAAGTTATCGTTCATGGAATAAAAGAAATCGCAGCAACATGGAAACAAAATTGGTTGAGTGACACAAAACAGAGTTTTTCGGGCTGGAGGAAAGTTTGAAGAGGATTCTCCAGGAGTTAATCTTCGGACCCTCGATCTTGCTGATATATATTAACGGTCTCGGCTTTGTACAGGGCAGAACATTTGTGAATTGTACATAACGTGGAAGTGTTGTGAACTGTGAGGAAGATTTGATAGGATTTCAAAAGTATTCAGACAAATTTAAATGGGTAGACAGGTGGCAGATGACTTTCAGTGCCTAAAAACATAAAATGATTCATTTTGTTTGGAAGAGGGTGTCATGATGACTCAGTGGTTAGCACTGCTGCCTCACACGCCAGTGATCCGGGTTCGATTCCAACCTTGGATAGTCTGTGTAGCGTTTGCATGTTCTCCCCATGTCTGCGTGGGTTTCTTCCAGGTGCTCTGGTCCCCCCCCCCCCCCAGTCCAAAAATGTGCAGATTAGGTGGATTAGCCATGATAAATTGCCCCTTTTTGTCCAAAAAGGTTTGGTGGGGTTACAGGATTATGGGGATAGGGCAGGGGTGTGGCCAGGTTGGGTGCTCTTTTTGAAGGGTCGGTGCAGGCTTGATGGCCCAAATGGCCTTCTTCTGCATTGTAGGGATTGTATGATTCGAAGAACAAGGAGAGATAAAATAAAAGGTAAAACTCTAAATAGGGTTCAGGAGCAGAGAGACATGGGTGTACACATACATTAGTTATTTAAGGTAGCAGGACAGGTTGACAGCATGGTTAATAAAGCATACAGTATCTGACACTTTATTAATAGGAGCATAGGGTACAAGAACAAGCAGGTTATTTTGAACTTGTATAAGATATTAGTTCAGTCTCAGCTGGAGCATTGCATCTTTGGGGAAGTGCAAACAATGGTTCTAGGAATGAGGAATTTCAGTTGCGAAGATAAATTGGAGATATTGTGACCATTTTCCTTGAAGAAAAGAAGGTTGAGAGGAGGTTTGATAGAGGGATCCAAAATCATGAAGGGTTAAGGCAGAGTAGATATCCCCTATGACAGGATGGAAAATGAGGGATCAATAATTTAAAATAATTGGCAAAAGAAATAAATGTTACATGAGAAAAACATTTTCATGCAGCCAGTGGCTAACGACTAGAATACACTGCCCGTGAGTGTGGTGGAGGCAGCTTAAAGCAGAGCATTCAAAAGAGAGAGTGTGCAGGATTCTGAAGAGAAGGCAGGAGAGTGGCACTAAGCAAATTGTTCATTTGGAGGGCTGGTGGAGACACAATGACCGAATAGCCTCCTTCTACACTGTAAGAATACTGTGATTCTTGATCACCTGCTGTCAACCTGGTCACGGTTCCCTCTCCATGCCTCTCCACTTTGTCACAATATATTATTTATCCTCAAAACCATGCTGAATGTGATGGTTGACATGTGCCGTTCAATTTTAGAATTATGTGGAGGTTCGTAAACTATGTATACGATTGCTTGATAACACATGGAGTGAGTCACTTTGGCTGATTCTTTGCACCTGTGATGGCGGAGACCTTGGGAGGCCAGTGAGATGGATCATTCATTTGGCATTTTTGATTGAAGGCCATTGTGATCCCTTCAGTTTTGTACTTTGCACTCATGTACTGGGCTCCATCATCTACGTGGATTGAAATATTCACAAAGCCTCTTCCTCCCATTAATCGCTTAATTTCCCACCATTGTTCACAACTAGATAAGGCGCTGGCAGCATTGTTTAATTGAGTTACTGTAGTCTTATGCTACCTCCAAGGCATCCATTAATTTCTCTTTAGTTAACTATTCATCCGAACAGGCTTCTGCACTTAAATGCCAATTAATGGTCTTAGATTTGTTTGAAACATAAATATTTCTTTAAATTAATCCACTTTTAACAGGACAGGTCACACATTCAAATGAATAGAAACTTCGAGGCAATCTCTTCCTCGCACCAAAGTGATATAATATAGTCCGCGAGCTGACAGTGCTGGAAAAATGACCAAATTAAGGAGAAGCAACATATTAAATAAGCAACTGCGAGAAAACAAGAGTTAGCAACAGTTAGATGATATATTATAACAACATTTTTAGCCAACATTTTTCCAGACAAATCACAGCTCCATTCTACTTTTTAATCATGGCATGGAGAACAGCTGGATGGACAGCTAGACACTTTGGGAGCTCTTATGAGCAATGGTAACCAGAGCGTGATGGCAGCAGTTTGAGCTTCTGAGCTGCAGCATTGGACCTCTTGGGGCGGGGATGGAGACGGAGGTGGGGAGTGGGGAGGGGACTGTGGGGGGGGTGGGGGGAAGGGGGAGTATGGGTAGTGGTGAGCGGAAGGGGGGAGGGGGCAGGGTAAAAGGGGCATGGGAGGGGGGGAAGGATAGGGGCGCCAACTACCAGCCCCATCCGATGGAGATCCTGTGAGAGAAAGGACATGTGGTCAGTGAGAGGGAAGGGTCATCTTGTTTGGCATGAACAATTCACTTGAGACAGGACATCTGGGTAAAGCGGAAATGGATCCTCACCTCTGCTACGCAGGTCAACCTCGCTCCTGGTGACTGCCCTATTCTCGGTCAATCTTGCAAAATCTAGGGCCTGCTCCTCATTGGGGATAAGGCCTCTGATGTTCGGCAGCCCCACTGATTCTCACCTATTATGTGTTAACTTCTCCTGTGGGGACAAAGAGAAGGCATCGTGAGCCACAGGCATGAGGGGAGTCTTTGGCAGGCGACATGTGTCGGCACCGCTGCTGGACATGGGTGGGTTGTGCTGATGGGAGCCAGGGTGTGCTGGGACAGAGGTGCGGTATTATGCTGGGGGTGGGGTGTGAGGTGCTAACCTCGGACCCATTTTGGGGGGGGGGGGGAGAGACAGGGGTCAGGCTAGTGGCAGGCAGGACCGATGCCAGCTGGGCGCTGTCAACCTACCCGTGCAGCCCAGAGGAGGTCATTGGTCTTCCTGCACTGGTCTGAAGTTGCCCTGCTGATGTTGCCTGAACCGACGGTAGCTACCACTTCTTCCCAGGTGGCATTGACGACCCTGTTGTGATGTGAGAGTATCTTTAAGAAATGGGTGTTTAAGAAATGTACCTTTAAGAAATGGGTGTTTATTACTGCAGTGATGTCAGAGAGGGGGTGAAGCAGGGCTGTCTGTCAGCTTTTTACTTTCGTTTTAGGCCATTTGCTGCAGGGTGTGTTTTAGTTTCATTTTCAGAGCTGGATAGCTGCAGTCATGGCCAGAAGGGGTATTCGTCTCTCTCTCTGTAATCTAAAAACTGTAAATCGATCCTTTGGTGATTTAAAACTGGTAACTGCTCTCAGTAGTGACTTTAAACTGATGTGCTTCTGTTAAAGATTTTTTAAAGTCTTATGGATGTTAGAAGGCCAGCTTAAGGATTACGTAGTGTTGTATTCTTTGGAGGTTGTATTCAAATTAATGGTTCCTAAGATGTTCACTGTATGTTTTAAAAAGGTTAACTTGAGTTCATAGAATAAACATTGTTTTGCTTTAAAAAATATTTTTCCATTTCTGCTGTACAACACCTGTAGAGTGGGTCGTGTGCTCCCCATACCACAATCTATTAAAAGTTGTGGGTCAGGTGAACTCCATGATACACTTTGGGGTTCTCTAAACCCTGGCCCATAACAAATTGGGGGCTCGTCCGGGATAAAAGTCTATCTATTGGGTTGGCTTAGTGAACTTAAAGACAGTAAGGGGTGCGCATATTGTGATTACTTTTCAGGTGTGGTATTCTAGTTTAAGTAAGGAGTGTGTTGTGGAAAATGGCTCTTTCAGAGGCTCAGAAGTTTTCGGGGATGGAGACGGTCACACGCAGTACCTTACGGACAGAGACAAAAGCAGACTGTTAGATTTGGCAAAAAAATTGCAGTTAACTTTACCTGACAAAATACGAAAAGATGAGGTAATTTTGGTGGTGGCTAAGCATTTAAAGTTGCCTGAGATACAGTTTGACTCATTGAAAATGGCAAAAATTCAGTTACACATTAAACAAATGGAACGTAAAAAAGAATTAAAGCAGCTTGAATATGAAAGAGATAGAGAGGAAAAAGAAAGAGAAAGGTAGATACAGATCAGGGAAAAAGATAAAGAGAGAGAGTTTGAACTTCAGAAAATGGCCATGAAACATGACAGTCAGTTAAAATTGGCAGGCGTAAAGGGAAACGCACAGTTGGATGATAGTGATGAGGATAGTGAGAAAGAGCGTCAAAGTCGAAAGCTTGGTGGGAATCCATTTAGATATGTCCAAGCATTGCCAAGGTTTGATGAGAAGGAGGTAGAAGCCTTTTTCATTTCATTTGAGAAGGCAGCTAATCAAATGAAATGGCCACAGGGCATGTGGGTATTACTGATTCAAACAAAGCTGGTAGTAAGGGCGAGTGAAATGAAATGAAAATGAAAATCACTTATTGTGACGAGTAGGCTTCAATGAAGTTACTGTGAAAAGCCCCTAGTCGCCACATTCCGGCGCCTGTCCGGGGAGGCTGGTACGGGAATTGAACCGTGCTGCTGGCCTACTTGGTCTGCTTTAAAATCCAGCGATTTAGCCGAGTGAGCTAAACATCACCACCGGAGGAGGTATCTGGAACATATGAGGAGGTGAAAAAATCCATCTTAGGTGCATATGAACCAGTACCTGAAGCCTACAGACAAAGGTTTATAAATTTAAGGAAAGAACCTGGTTAAACATACATGGAGTTTGAAAGGCTCAAACAGAGTAATTTTGACAGGTGGCGAAGGGCTTTGAAAATAGACCAAACGTATGAAGTTCTCAGAGAAATTATAATTTTGAAGGAGTTTAAAAGTTCAATTCCTAATGTAGTGGGAACTCATGTGAAAGAGCAGAGGGTTAAAACTGTAAGATTAGCATCAGAAATGGCAGATGATTGTGAATTAGTTCATAAATCAAAGCTTGGTTTCTGACATCAGTTTCAGCCTGTGAGAGCTAGAAACTGGGGATATGAGAAATACTCAAGTGGTAAAAGTAAAGGTGATCTGATGGGAGATAATAAGGAGAGTGTACCTCAGATTAAAAAAGAAATCCAGGAGGGTGGAAGAGACATGAAAAGTTTTAAATGTTTTCACTGCAATAAACTAGGCCATGTAAAGTCACAGTGTGAGTGGTTGAAGAAAAGCACTCGGAAGGCTGATGTGGTAAAACAGGATAACACAGTGGGGTTTGTTGAAGTGGTAAAGGAAAGCCCAAGTGAAGCGAAGGAGGTGCAAAAGATTCTACAGCCTGATAAAGAGGTGATTGATAAGAAGGTGCCAGATCTCTTTAAAATATTTACTTGCGTGGGTAAAGTTTACACATGTGTATCAGGAGGAGCAGGTAAATAAGTCACAATTTTTAGAGATACGGGAGCTAGTCAATCTTTAATGGTAAGAGATGAGGAGTTATGTAGTTTGGGAATAATGTTGCCAGAAAAGGTGGTAATATGTGGAATTCAGGGTGAGAGGAGTAGTGTGCCATTTTATAAGGTAAGATTGGAAAGTCCAGTGAAGAGTGGTGAAGTGGTAGCAGGAGTAATAGAGAAACTATCTTGTCCAGAATTCAGTTTATCTTGGGTAATGATATAGCTGGATTGCAGGTGGGAGTGATGCCTACTGTGGTTGATAAGCCAGTGGAAAATCAAACTGAAGTGTGGAAGGACGAATATCCTGGGATTTTTCCGGATTGTGTAGTAACAAGGTCGCAAAGTCACAGGTTAAAACAAGAGGAGAAATCAAAGAGTGAAGATGAAGTAGAAGTCCAATTATCAGAAGCAATTTTTGATCAGATGGTTGAAAAAGAATAAGAACAGGTGGAGGATGAGGCGGATATTTTTAGTTCAGAAAAATTGGCGGAGTTACAACAGAAAGATGTTCACTGTATGTTTTAAAAAGCTTAACTTGAGTTCATAGCATAAACATTGTTTTGCTTTAAAACATACTTTTCCATTTCTGCTGTGCCACACCTGTAGAGTAGGCCGTGTGCTCCCATACCACAATCTGTTAAATGTTGTGGGTCAGGTGAACTCCATGATACACTTTGGGGTTCTCTCAACGCTGGCCCATAACAAATTTATAACACTGTGCCTGATCCTCCGATCCCCTCCGGGGACCAGGGTGTCCCCACGGCATACAGCAGCCCGGCCAGGTCGGCATCCCTGAAGTGTGGAGCAGATCTACGTGATGGCATGGCTGTGTGCTGAATGGAGCGTGTTTGGAGACAGTGTTTATGAGCAACTCCTCCTTGATGGAGGGCAGCTACTGGGCATGGTCCAGGCGGATCAGTAGGTGGGACAGCCATTTCCGCCGTGAAGCCTGTGGGGGATAATCACCAGCGCTAATTGCCGTTAGATACCAGCCGCCGTCTCACCGGGACGGTCGTCGGAAATGCAGCTGGGAGGTCAAGGCAGCTATGGCACTTGGTGCTTTTCCCATTAGATCACACCCACTAGCTATCAGACAGTAAAAAAGGAAAAATTGGACAACCAATATCAGTTCAATTTATTTCACAATCTGCCAATTTAAGTGAGGTAAGCTGATCTTTATCATTTTTGTCACATCTTGCTTTCCGAGTTAAATCATAGACCTCTGAGGAGTGCTCAGGCCAACTATTGAGGTATAAATTGTCAGAACTCATCAAACAGGAGCAAGTGAATTGGACTAACAAGCAGATTTGGGAATTGACCAGATCATCTGGGTGTGATTTGTGTTCTCTCACTACCAAGTATACCTTGCTATTTTTGAGTTTTATTCCTCTCTGTTTTAAACGTTTGTATGCGCTAGAAGTGTTGCATGTGAAGTTTTTTTTTGTACTTGTGAAAGTTTACAAGTAACAACCACATAGGTCTGTAATCTACTTATATTTAGATCTGTATCGATATGCATTATTCGATGACTCACAGAGGATATTTAACGGACAGGGTTTCCACTCCCCTCGGCGTGATTTCTGGTGGCACTGGCCACTCGCCATTGGTCACCAGCAGGGTATTCTGGTCCAGTCACTGACTACAGCATTTTGTATCGCTCACCCATCCTGCCAGTGGGGAACCTGGCACTGGGGTGTGACCGGGAGACCTCGCTAGCGGGAACGGCTGACAAATCCCGCCCATTGTCTTATCAGGAGTGGACATTGTTATAAGTAATGTGGGGGTTGTTTAAGGAGTACTTATTGCGAGTGCTGGATAGCTTTGTCCCACTGAGACGAGAAAGGGATGGTAAGGTGAAGGAGCCTTGGATGACAAGAGAAGTGCAGCTTCCAGTCAAGAGGAAGAAGGAAGCTTACGTAAGGTTGAGGAAGCAAGGATCTGGCACGGCTCTAGAGGGTTACAAGGAAGCAGGAAGGAACACAAAAATGGACTTAGGAGAGCTCGAAGGGACCATGAGAAAGCCCTGGCGGGAAGGATTAGGGAAAACCCCAAAGCGTTCTACACTTATGTGAGAAATAAGAGGATGTTCAGAGTGAGAATAGGGCCAATCAGGGATAGTGGAAGGAACTTGTGCCTTGAGCCTCTAAAGGCCCTAAATGAATATTTTGCTTCAGTATTCACGAGAGATAAAGATCTTGTTGCTCGTGAAAACAGTGTGAACCAGGTTAATAGGCTCGAACAGGTTGATATTAAGAAGTAGGATGTGAAGCCCGTGGGGGATAATCTCCAGCGCTAATTGCCGTTAGACACCAGCCGCCGTCTCACCGGGACGGTCGTCGGAAATGCAGCTGGGAGGTCACGGCAGCTACGGCACTTGGTGCTTTTCCCGTTAGATCGCACCCACTATCTATCAGACAGTAAAAAAGGAAAAATTGGACAACCAATATCATTTTAATTTATTTCACAATCTGCTAATTTAAGTGAGGTAAGCTGATCTTTATCATTTTTGTCACATCTTGCTTTCTGAGTTAAAGCATAGGCCTCTGAGGAGTGCTCAGGCCTTCTATTGAGGTATAAATTGTCAGAACTCATCAAACAGGAGCAAGTGAATTGGACTAACAAGCAGATTTGGGAATTGACCAGATCATCTGGGTGTGATATGTGTTCTCTCACTACCAAGTTTACTTTGCTATTTTTGAGTTTTTTTCCTCTCTGTTTTAAACGTTTGTATGTTCTAGAAGTGTTGCATATGAAAACAGTGTGAACCAGGTTAATAGGCTCGAACAGGTTGATAGTAAGAAGTAGGATGTGCTGGAAATTTTGAAAAGTATCAGGATAGATAAGTCCCCTGGGTCAGACGGCATATACCCAAGGGCCATGGGATACAGGGAAATTTGGCTGTCTGGATATAGAATTGGCTGGCCGAAAGAAGACAGAGAGTGTTAGTGGATGGAATGTATTCCGCCTGGAGATCGGTGACCAGTGGTGTCCCGCAGGGATCTGTTCTGGGATATCTGCTCTTTGTGGTTTTTATAAATGACTTGGATGAGGAAATGGAAGGGTGGGTTAGTAAGTTTGCCGATGATACAAAGAGTTGTAGATAGTGTTGAGGGCTGTTGCAGGTTACAACAGGACATTGCCAGGATGCAGAGCTGGGCTGAGAAGTGGCAGATGGAGTTCAACCTAAATAAATCTGAAGTGATTACTTTTGGAAGGTCGAATTTGAATGCTGAATACAGGGTTAAAGGCAGGATTCTTGGAAGTGTGGAGGAACAGAGGGATCTTGGGGTCCACATGCATAGATCCCTCAAAGTTGTCATCCAGGTTGATAGGGTTGTTAAGAAGGCATACGGTGTGTTGGCTTTCATTAACGGGGGATTAAGTCTAAGAGCCGCGAGGTTTTGTTGCACCTTTATAAAACCCTGGTTGGACCATACTTGGAATATTGTGTCCAGTTCTGGTTGCCTCATTATAGGAAGGATGTGGATGCTTTGGAGAGGATGCAGGGGAGATTTACCAGGGTGCTGCCTGAACTGGAGGGCATGTCTTTGACTTTGGAGTATTGTGAGCAGTTTTGGGCCCCATATCTAAGGAAGGATGTGTTGGCCTTGGAAAGGGTCCAGAGGAGGTTACCAACAATGATCCCTGGAATGAAGAGCTTGTCTTATGAGGAACGGTTGAGGACTCTGGGTCTGTACTCGTTGGAGTTAGAAGGATGAGAGGGGACCTTATTGAAACTTACAGGATACTGTGAGGCCTGGATAAAGTGGACATGGAGAGGATGTTTCCATTTGTAGGAAAAACTAGAACTAGAGGACACCATCTCAGACTAAGGGACGATCCTTTAAAACAGAAATGGGAAAGAATTTCTTCAGCCAGAGGGTGGTGAATCTGTGAACACTTTGCCGCAGAAGACTGTGGAAGCCAAATCACTGAGTGTCTTTAAGAGAGAGATAGATAGGTTCTTGATTAATAAGGGGATCAAGGGTTATGGGGAGAAGGCAGGAGAATGGGGATGAGAAAAATATCAGCCATGATTGAATGGCGGAGCAGACTCGATGGGCCGAGTGGTCTAATTCTGCTCCTATATCTTATGTCTTATGAATTACAGTTGAGGGAACTAGGGCTTTTCTCACTGGAACGAAGAACGAAGAGAGGTGACTTGATAGAGGTGTACAAGGTGATGAGTGGCATGGATAGAGTGGATAGCCAGAGATGTTTCGTCATGGTGGAAATGGCTGTCACGAGGGGACATAATTTTAAGGTGATTGGAGGAAGATATAGGGGAGATATCAGAGGTAGGTTCTTTACACAGAGAGTGGTGGGTGTGTAGAATGCACTGCCAGCGGAAGTGGTGGAGTCAGAGTCATTAGGGAAATTTAAGAGACTCTTGGACAGGCACATGAAAAGCAATAAATTGAAGGGGTGTAGGTTAGGTTGATCTTAGATTAGGATAAATGGTCGGCATAACATCGTGGGCTGAAGGGCCTGTACTGCACAGTACTGTTCTCTGTTCTATGTTATATGTTCTAAGTTTTAACTTTTCTGACCTCAACTTGGGTTGTTCTAGAGCAGCACGGTGGCACAGTGGTTAGCACTACTGCCTCATATCGCTGAGGATCCGGGTTTGATCCATGCCCTGGGTCACTGTCCATATGGAGTTTGCACATTCCCCCTTTGTCTTCATGATTTTCGCCCCCACAACCCAAAGATGTGCAAGTTGGTTGGATTAGCCACGCTAAATTGCCCCTTAATTGGGGAAAAAATAATTGGGTACTCTAAATTTTTTTTTTTTAAAACTGGTTATTCAATGTCCTTCCGCACCAAAATGAATGAAGGGTCAGATTTGTTTCTGCTCTTTTGTGAGAAACTACATCTAGGAAATTTTGAGTGTACTTCATCATGAAATGAAAGTGATCTTTATTTTTCATCCATCCACAGGATGTGGGCATCACTGGCAAAGCCAGCATTTATTGATCATTCCGAATTGGAAAGAAAGTTAAAGGCAGAGCAGGCTCGATGGGCTCCTATTTCTTCTGCCCCTATCTTGGGAGTTTGGTGAAACAGGAAAGGAAAGTAAGCTTTGAAACATTATTCTTAACTGGATGCAACTATTTCCCAGCACGGAAAAAATTCCTAGAAATGCCCTGCAGCCAGGAAAACCTCCTGGCTGTGGGGTAATTTTAACAAAAGGCTCCGAGACCTTTTGTAGGAATTCACCACAAACGTTGGGAGAAAATTGCTGTGGTGGCCCTTGCACTTCAAGGTGTTGCTGCCATGTTGCCTGAAATATGTACCTTTTAATATTTAGTTGTTCCGCACTGAACCTTCCCCATTATTTCTCCCAGCGTTGCTCTGCTAACCAGCCTAAAGGAATCACTTCAATTGTAGTGAAGCTGGGAAAATTTGGTAAGAATCTTCCTCTAAAGCGAGCAGATTGTGGAATCATAAATATTAGGTTGCTTTTATAAATGTAAATATTTTTTTTTTAAATCTTGTTATTGGCATTTCCAAACATTACAAGCAATTATGTACATTGCTGACCGTGTTCATTCACTGTACAATACAGAATGGCCTGTCTTTACCTTCCCTTAAGGTCGCCTATATGCAGTCTGCTGACATCTACACATAGGACTCTATAGTGGCACAAATCAACATAAAAGTTGTGACTATGACAGCAGGAAGTTAGGGAACATGGACAGAAAGAGTGCATGCAGATTTTTTTAAAAATTCATTTACAGGACGTAGTCGTGTCGCTGGTTAGGCCAACATTTATTGCCCATCCCAAGTTGCCCTTCAGAAGGTGATGGTGAGTTGCCTTCTTGAAGTGCTGCAGTCCCTGAGGTGTAGTTACACCAACTGCGCTGTTGGGAAGGGAGTTCAGGATTTTACCCCAGCGACAGTGAAGGAACGGTGATATATTTCCAAGTCGAGGTGGTGAGTGGTTTGGAGGGGAACTTCCAGGTGGTGGGGTTCCCAGGTATCTGCTGCTCTTGTCCTTCTAGGTGGTAGTGGTCAAGTGCTCTGGATTTGGAATATGCTGCCTAAGGAACCTTGGCAAATTTCTGTATTGCATCTTGTAGATGGTACACATGGCTGCCAATGTTTGTCGGCGATGGAGAGTTTGAATGTTTGTGGAAGGAGAAGCAATCAAGCGGGTTGCTTTGTCCTGGATGGTGCAGAACTTCTTGTGTTATTGGAGCTGCACTCATCTAGGCAAGTGGGGAGTATTCCATTGCAATCCTGACTTGTACCTTGTAGATGTGGGACAGGCTTTACGGCACAGGAGGTGAGTTACTCGCCGTTGGATTCCTATTCTTTTACCTGCTCTGGTAGCCACAGTATTAATATAGAACATAGAATAGTACAGCACAGAACAGGCCCTTCGGCCCTCAATGTTGTGCCGAGCCATGATCACCCTACTCAAACCCACGTATCCACCCTATACCCGTAACCCAACAACCCCCCCCCCCCCCTTAACCTTACTTTTATTAGGACACTACGGGCACTTTAGCATGGCCAATCCACCTAACCCGCACATCTTTGGACTGTGGGAGGAAACCGGAGCACCCGGAGGAAACCCACGCACACAGGGGGAGGACGTGCAGACTCCACACAGACAGTGACCCAGCCGGGAATCGAACCTGGGACCTGGGACCCTGGAGCTGTGAAGCATTTATGCTAACCACCATGCTACCCTGCTGCCGATATGGCTGCCGCCGAGAAGGACAATATGGCTAGTCCAGTTCAGTTTCTGAATAATGGTAACTTCCAAGGTGTTGATTGTGGGGGATTCAGCGATGGCAATGCTATTGAATATCAAGGGGAGATTGCCTGTCACTTTTGTGGTGCAAATGTTACTTTCCACTTGTCAGCCGAAGTCTTGATATTGTCCAAGTCTTTGGACATGGACTGCTTCATTATCTGAGGAGTCATGAATGGTGCTGAACATTGTGCAGTCATCCACAAATATTCCCACTTCTGACCTTATGATGGAAGGGAGGTCACTGATGAAGCAGCTGAAGATGGTTGGGCCGAGGGCACTACCCTGAGGAGTACCTGCAGTGTCCTGGAGCTGAGATGATTGATCTCCAACCACCACAACCATCTTCCTTTATGCCAGGTATGACTTCCTTTGTATGACTTCAACCAGCAGAGAGTTTCTCCCCTGATTCCTGTTGACTCCAGGTTAGCCAGGGCTCCTTGATGCCATACTCGGTCAAATGCTGCCTTGATGTTAAGGGCAGTCATGCTCACCTCACCTCTGGTATTCAGCTCTTTTGTCCATGTTTTAACAAAGGCTGTAATGATGTCAGGAGCTGAGTGACGCTGGTGGACCCAAACTGAGCATCCATGAGCAGGTTATTGCTGAGTCAGTGCCGCTCGATAGCACTTTTGATGACTGCTTCTATCACTTTGCTGAGGATGCAGAGTAGACTGATAGGACGGTAATTGACTGGTTTGGATGTGTCCTGTTTCTTGTTACAGGAATCATCTGAGCAATTTCCCACTTTGCTGGGTAGATACCAGTGTTGTAGCTGTACTGGAACAGCTTGGCTAGGGTATGCGGCATGTTCTGGAGAACATGTCTTCAGTACTATTGCTGGAATATTGTCAGGGCCCATAGGCTTTGCAGTATCCAGTGCCTTCAGCTGTTTCTTGATACCACATGGAGTGAATCATACTGACTGAAGACTGACATCTGTGATGCTGGGGACCTCCAGAGGAGACCGAGATGGATCATCCACTCGGCACTTCTGGGTGCATTTGTTGTGGAATTGCTTAGCTCTGTCTATTACTTGCTGCTTATGCTGTTTGGCACAGAAGTAGTCCCTTGTACTGAAGCTTCACCAGGTTGACACCTCATTTTTCGGTGTGCCTGGTGTTCCTCCCTACATGCCCTCCTGCACTCTTCATTGAACCAGGGTTGATCCCCTGGCTTGATGGTAATGGTAAAGTGGGGGATATGCCGGGCTATGAGGTTGCAGATTGTGGTTGAAAACAATTCTGTCCTGATGATGACCCACAGCGCCTCATGGATGCCTAGTCTTGAATTGCTAGATCTGTTTGAAGTCTATCCCATTTAGCAAGGTGGTAGTACCACACAACACAATGGATGGTATTCTCAATGTGAAGATGGGACTTCGTCTCCACAAGTCTGTGCAGTGGTCACTTCTACCGTTACTGTCATGGACAGATGTATCTGCAGCAGGCAGATTGGTGAGGATAAGGTCAAGTATGTTTTTCCCTCTTGTTGGTTCCCTTACCACCTGTTACACTGCCAGTCTAGCAGTTACGTTCTTTAGGACCCAGCCAGACCGGTCTGTGGTGGTACCACTGAGCCACTCTTGGTGGTGGACATTGAATTCCCCCACCCAGAGCATATTCTGTACCCTTGTTACCCTCAATGCTTCCTCCAAGTGGTGTTCAACATGGACGAGTACTGATTCATTAGCTGATGGTGGACGGTCGTGATAATCAGCAGGGGTTTTCCTTGCCCATGTTTAACCTGAAGCAATGAGACTTCATGGGTCCAGTGTTGATGTTGAGGACTCCCAGAACAACCCCTTCCTGAATGTATAACCACTGTATTGCCACCTTTGCTGGGTCTGTCCTGTCGGTGAGACAGGACATATCCAGGGATGGTGATAGTGGTTTCTGATACATTGCCTGTTAGGTATGATTCTGTGAGTATGACTATGTCAGGCTATTGCTTAATTAGTCTGTGAAATAGCTATCCCAACTTTGGCACAAGCCCCCAACTGTTAGTAAGGAGGACTTTGCAGGGTCGACAAGGCTGGGTCTGCCGTCGTTTCCGGTGCCTGGGTCATAAGACGACTTTCATTCCTTTTTCATCGCTGTTGTATATAACTGAGTAGCTTGCTGAGCCATTTCCAAGGGCATTTAAGAATCAACCACATTGCTGTGGGTCTGGAGTCACATGTGGGCCAGACCGGGAAGGATGACAGATTTCCTGTCCTAAAGGGCATGAGTGAACCAGAGTGTTTTCACAACACTCGACAATGGTTTGATGGTCATCATCAGACTTTTAATTCCAGATATTTTATTGAGTCGAAATTCCACCACCTGCCATGGTGGGATGGAATCCTGGGTTCCCAGATCATTATCCTGGGTCTCTGGATTACTAGTCCAACAACAATATTACTACATCACTGCTTCCCCAAGTGCAAGAACTTTAATATATTATAGGTTTTATAGCAATAGATTACAATTAATTACAATGAACAGTACCAACAGAAATGCCGACTATGCGCAGGTTCATATTTTTTTCTAGTGTGTCACTGTAAAGACAAATAATCTTCAGTATACCGCTGTACAGGGCTGGTTTAGCTCAGTTGGCTCGATGGCTGGTTTGTGATGCAGAGCAAGGCCAGCAGCACGGGTTCAATTCCTGTAATGGTTTAAGTTTTTCATGACGGCCTTATTTGCTCAACCTTGCTCCTCACCTGAGGTGTGGTGATCCTCAAAGGGGAAGGCAGCCTGTGGTCATCTGGGACTATGGCAATTTACTTATTACTTGACCCAGTGTAGCATTAGCCTACAAAATAGAGTTGTCATTTTATCTGGCTGGCTATGAGGTACAGCATCTTTGGGTTATGTTATTAATAAATATAATCAGGGAGTTTGGTATGTCTTAATTACCAATTCAGATCCAATTTAGAAATTTGGGATATTTGGGATCTTCCAAAATCAAATTCTTCCCTCGCTAGCTGATTACTCAGGCACTAATCTATTATTTAATTGTGCTTTACGACATCCTGAGGTAATGCAAAGTGTTCTATAATTGTAATTCTTTATGTTCAGATCACATTAGTTTCACCTAGTCACGTTATCGCTAGCAAAGCATTGATTTTATCATGTGAACTGCAAACTTTTCAGGATTAATTAATTTGCTGGAGACCATGGAGGGTAAAATTCTCCTTGGACAGTTGCAATAGAAATTGGCAGCCCACTTTACATTCCACCCAATTTTCTTCCCCATTAGCACAGTGCAAAACGAGCTGCCAATTCTCAATCGCCCAACACGAATTTCACCCTCACATAATCCTCTCAGGAACTAATGGACAGATGCTCCCCAAGGACATATGCTTCCCCCATCTAACTGAAATATCTTGAAGTGATTGCAATTAAATGTTCAGCAAATTGATTTCAGCTTCTCAATATTCAGTGAGAATGTGTTCTAAAACAAATGGGAAAACATTTCAAATGTATTTGTAACACCAGAGACCAGTAGAACAAATAAAATGTTTACGTGTGCTGGCAACATCAGGAGCTACCCTCTGTGACGTTGACCGCAATGCAGCCAGCCACACACCTAACAGACTTGGCCCAAATTCAGATTTCTACAAATTAATATGAAGAGGGTCACTTGAGGCCAGTTCAGCCTTCTGCTTTCAATGTGATGCTCATTTGTAGTTTTTAAATGTGACATTTGGCACC